>NW_025400983.1:12963903-13191968 GCF_015345945.1 Tribolium madens | reverse complement strand
AAAAGAATGCGGTATTTTTAGAGAATGCAAATCAAGTAACAGCTAACACCTAGTAGTGATGTGCATACGAAACTTTTCCTATCACTCGAATGTAAATCACAGACCATCGCTAAAGAGATGAGAAATCGACTCTTAACTTTTGATCAAACACGTACGTCATGCAAATTCCATTCACGTATTCGTATCTTTCGAAAAATCTTTTTAAATTTTATCTATAAAGCACGATTCGAGCTCAGTTGCCACTGAAACAGCTCCCTAAACACAAATCTCGATTTGTCTGACCTCTAGGTGACGACCGTTAAAATGCTTTTGCGTGATTGTTATTATAATAAACACGAGTTAATGGGTGAGCAAGCAATCAATTGATAGTAAAAGTAATCAACAACGTCATTAAATTATAGATTCGCCGGCAGAAATGCTCGTGAATGTGTATTAGATAAATATTTAATAACGCTGTCGCAGATTGGACGTTTTATTGAGTCCATGGAGGCAAGGGAACTTGCTGTGATTCACTGTAATCATACTGCTAATCGATTAATTGTTTGATTTATTGCCAAGCATTTATCGATCATTTTATTTATTTATTTATTTATTTATTTATATATTAACGAGTTTGTTTTCTATGTCTGCAACTGCAACGATCTTTTCAGTTGTTCTTAATAGTTTCAACAAATAACTTTTATTTCATTGACAATTTCGTCCACTTTTGCAAGGCTGTTTCTTTTAGAATAATAGAGAAATTTCTAGATGTGCTTTCTGTTTTAAAATGTATTCGTTATTAATATGGTAAAGTTTGAAGTCAAGTCCCATTATTTGGGCGATTAGTTGGATTCGCAAATTTTTAACGAGCTAATGACGACTGCTGTTTCTATTGGATGATGCTCCTTATTACCATTATAATAGTCGTGAGAAATAGTTTTGGTAATTGTCTTTATGACGCCTCTGCGCTTTGATGCTTTATTTTCATGGAACAAAACTGAATTGTTGTGTTATATGCGTCTTCGTCTGCTAGATATTATCATAACGAAGGGCACTCGTTGACTTGTAAGTCACAAGTCGTCGGAATTACTGGAGTATAAAAAATGGCTACCACCGTTATTACAAAACAAACAAGACTCTTGAGAACACGAGGTGTTGAGAGTGACATATCACATCTAACCTGGACAGGTTCATTGTTTTAGCTCGTTTTTATGTAAACAAGGAATTTGCGAGTGCATCGAGTGGCTGCTTTGCGGTTGTCCTACACGAGGGCCTGGATCATGGCTGGAATTTTTCTCATTACTTTCTGATGGAGACGAAGCCATCGTACGTGCATTGTTTTCTGTCACGGTGCCACATTAACGAAATCGAATTTCTCTGATATTCTGTGATCTCTCTTGTTGTTGGTAGGAAAAACAAAAACACGGAAACGTCTGAACCGATAAAACGTATGAAGGCGCGACCTCATGACCGTACTTATCAGCCATCTCCGGCATTTTTGAGCTTATTTCATTAAGTATAACACTTTGACGACGTCCATTGAGCTCATCTCGTCTGTCGGCTTATCTCTGCGCCCAACTAAAGAGTAATGAGCAACCGTTAGGGACTACATTCTGTGTCATATTTTATCATTGGTTTTTGGTAAAGAAATACATATTTATTAGATATACAGGGTGCTTCTTATGGCCCTGAAGTTGAAATTTTTAAGGAGATGATTTGTGCAATAGAAGAAAACTGAAAAAATATTTTACATTTTTTGTTTGAAAACTACTCAAACGGCTACAACAATGGACATTACTTTGTGCTTCGCCGTAAACCATAATCATGTCATGCCAATTTATTATTTTGAAACACTACATGAAAAAATGCCAGAAAGCATAAATCAAACCTATTGAAAACTACATTTTTTATTGGAAATGATTAGAACAGAAAAGACTTAAGCCACACCAAATCAAATGGTGGAAATTATCTCAATAGAGCAATTGTTCCAGTCACCTTGAGGGTTGAAGGTTTTGAGACTTTGGATCAATATTTCGGAGTTCAGTAACATTCTCAATAATAATAATTTTAGTTTTTTCTCAGTTGCACTATCAACTACACTTTTTTACTACTATTAGAACAGTTTTCACCTCAAAGACCGTACACACTCTTTATGAAATAATCTGGGCATTTTATGTAAATAGGTGACACATGATCGATGCGCTGTTTGCATTTCTTGGGCTTTGATCAATACTCCCAGATTGAAAGGAGAAGATCAAAAAGAGACAAGGAGGGACTCATTGCTACTGGCAGCAACAATTTTGCTCTCCTGGCCATCTGTCAAATGTCGTAGGTAATGGACGTGTATGTGTGCGCGCTCTGAGCACAGTTCGATTTTATACCAGTCATACACACACGAGTGCGTTCGTGACCCGATTGTGGATTAAATTTGGATTAACTCAGAAACAGGGCTAAATTTATACGAGACCCGATAGTTCAATTCATCAAAACAAACATCGATATAAATTAATGGAACTTTACTCAATTGCCGGATTAAAATTTGACACTGAATTCATCGAAAATTACTTTTGCAAAAATCAGCGCTCGTTTCAAAGCCGCATCACCAATTACCTAGACACGATAGCTGCGGCTTTATTTGATTATTTAATATAAATGACAGGATATAACGCATTATGTTAAACCATAAAATATATATCTGGATTAAGCGCGTGCAATGTGAACAAATGCCACAATGCAACGTAAAACGTATAGGACGTATAATACAAAACAGAGCTTTACAAAACGGCCAATTTTACCACATAAATAACGGAATAGGGCGAATTAATTTAAATTAAACACTGTAACCGGTCCAAAATGACCACTCTGTCTGGAGTAAAACCTCTACGGGAGGACCGTAAACTTCCTACAAGAGCCCTGTTGTTGCCGTTATGGGGCTCCATTATATCTAAATATTGGGGAAGCATGTACGTGCCTAAATGCTTCAATAAATACACCTCTATACCTTTTCTGATTTAACACCGCAATATACCCAAATTTATTAATTACACAAACTAGACACAACCACTGGGGCTCGCTTTAATTTATTTACCTTCTTATTGGAACCTCGTCATTGATAAAACTTAAAATGATTTTCATATTTACGTAACTAGACGAAATGAATAATGATTTTGTAATTACATATACTTAAGATAACTTTTCCCAGATTTATATTTTGTTTGATTGTAAAAACCACCCTTAAAATAACACGTTTTGTTATCTCTACTGCGTTAACAAATTTTGAAATTAATTTAGTACATTACAGCATTGATTGTAAGTTGCTAAGTTGTATAGATTGTAAACATTTATTAAAAGATAAAATTAAAATAAAATTAACGGTGTTGGACAAATTACTGGTAGGAAGCAACCCTAGCTACACCTGCCTCAAAAAAGTGGCTAAGCGATAGCTACATCTGCTAATAGTTTACCTTGTAAATGAGCTACCAACCTACGACAATTCTATAAAAAACTTTAAAACCAAAGGTTTTAATTATCTCTGATGATTTAAAACACAGCAATGACATCTAAATCTGTGTACTATTGTCTTTTGCTTACTTTTTTCTTAAGCATCTATAAATAAATTAACAAAGTTGTAATTTACGAGTATTTAAAAAAACTTTTATTCTTAGACACTGTCAAAATTTACAGTTTTTCTCCCGTGTAAGGAAGTTTTGACAACGGTTTGGCATTTCTCAATACAAAACGTCAAATTATTTTTAACAGATTTAAAGCAAGTTTAAGCCTTGTTGACTCTAATTCGAAGAATAAAATGTTGTATTCCACTCGTTTGAGTGTAAATCGGACGCTTTATTCCACCTCGTCGATGGTAAACCACTCGTTACACTCGTGGTTTAAAAATCCACTCGGTCAAATAAAGAGTCCGATTTACACTCAAACTCGTCGAATAAATAACTATTTTTGGTTTATAAGGAAAATAAAACTTGTTCAGAGGAATTGGATAATAGAAACATTATTTCTACTGCACCACTTGATAAATTTTGTTATCTTCCTACGGATGAGTCATCAAAAAAGATAATTTCAAAATAAAAATTTAACGAGAAATGTTTCAATGTTAGTGCTAGAAAGTATAATAATAGTCTGTACCTATAATGATGGCTATTATTCACAAAAAGGTGAAGTTTAAAAACGAGTCGCAGACGAACATTTTTTTTTTTGTTCTTTGTATCTTATCTTACTTGGCACTTTTTTCTGGGTTACGAAAATTGGCCTAATCTGTATGTTTTATCTATGACTATGAAATATTTTCGATTTTTGATATTGAGAAAGTTGATGTTTTAATTGCGTTCATTCAAATAGTAGGCCATACAAGAAAGAGTCATGGAATATGAATTTATCTTCCACGAAGTGTAATGTGAACCAAATTATGTGTCTATGAATATGCTTACAGGGTGCGCCAGAACTCCCGCCCGAGAGAAAAATGCCATATAAGGTGAGATACCAGGAACATGGAAAAAATGTTTAAAAAATTTTATCTATAAAAATTTCGAGGTTATGAGGGTTTAAAGTTTGCACTTTGACTCTATTTATATCTGTTGGAAAAATAGTTTTCCAAGTTTTTTTGCTATAGGCTATTAAAAGAGGAAACAAGGAAGCTGTATCCTAAATTGTAACTCCGTTCAATGTTATTTGTGGCTTTTATTAGCAAAATTTTTGTCCCTTTACTAGTAATTGTAAAAAAACATACCGGCTGTCCCAGGCAGGTTTGGATATAGGAAATTAACATGGGAAAATAGATTTTATTTTTTTCCGGCTGCAGGAGTAACAAAGCACTACAAGCTCCATCAATCAGATTTTGATTTTGGTTATTTCTGCAGCCGGAAAAAAATAAAAACTAATTTTCCATATTAATTTCCTATATCCAAGCCTGCCTGGGACACCCGGTATACAAGATCATCAGTATCATTAAATAGATATAAAAAATGTTAAATGTTAAAAAATAAATGTCGAAATTTTTTGACAGATAGAATTTTTTAAACATTTTTTTCATGTTCCTAGTATCTAATTTTACTTGAAAATTTTCTCTGGGGTGCGAGTTCAGGCGCACCGTGTATAATAATACAATAATTTAACAGTCGTAGATATAATTTGATATGCTGAATGTTACGAACATTCTATGGACGGTAAGATTTTAAAAATATGAAAATAAAACAGTCAAGTTAGAAAACAATAAAAAACGACCAGAAATTGAACCTATTGTGGCCAAAAGATTCTTATATTAGTGAATATACAGGGTGGTTCATAACTCGCGTTCCAGAGAAAAATGCCAAATAAGGAAATAAGATAAGATACCAGGAACATCCCAAAAAATGTTGACATTTATTTTTTGACATTTAGTTTTTTTATGTTTATTTTTTGTTACCGATGATCTTGAATGTTTTTTTTATAATTATTTAATAATAGTACAATAACTTTGTCAACAAAAACCACAAATAACGTCGTTGAACATATAGTTACACTGCAGGAAAGAGCTTCTTTGTTTCCTTTTCTAATATCATACAGCAAAAAACCTGAAAACTTATTATTTTACTAATAAATAGGATCAAAGAGCAAAATTTAAACCCCCATAATTTTGACATTTTTTTAGATTGAATTTTTTAAACATTTTGTTCTTGGTAACCTATCCTACTTAGCATTTTTTTCTGGATCGCGAGTTATGAACCGTTGTGTATAAAAAAGTTCATGACAGACTGAGGTGCTACGGGTGTACTAAGAAGGAATTTTTTGAAAATTAACGAACCTTTAACTGGGTGAAATAGGGCTCAAACGTTTAAACAAAGATAGAAACACGAAACTTAGGAGATGTGTTCATTGGAGGGTGTAGAAGTGCATTAAGAAGGTATTTTTGAAAATAAAATTTTTACGGAGTGAAATGGGGTGTAAACGTTTGTAACGTGCTTTTGCCATCCTCTTAAAAATTGACTCTAAGTTCCTGTTTTGGTTTGCGTATCAGAAAAAGAATAGATAAACTTCACCTTCCTCATGTGAAATTAACAAATGTTTATGTCGGAAATTAACGTGGATAAAGTCACGGATTCAAGCTAGTAATCTATAAACCACAATATCATTACCTAGCTCTGAATCTAATACATTCACACTAATTTTATACGGTGCATACTTCAGTAGAATTGATTTACTAATTAATTAACATTTTGTTTATTAAAAACCAACTCTAACATGACAAAAACATTTGGGATTATAAATTATTTGGAAATGTTTTTTTGTATTTGAATATTATTATTATTACTAGATCTAGATCAGTACTGCTGTTGTTTTTTATTTTAGTTACAATTTGTCAAAAGAAAACATAGAGAAACGCCCCGATGAAAATAAATCGTTCGTTGCTTCACATAAAATTGACGATTAGGTTTTTATTTAATATATCATTATCTTCTAGATGTGCTAAAGAAAACGAAAAATTTTGGTTTAAATGATTATGGACACGAACTTTTGATGTTGGCGCTCTTTTAAAAGATGTTAATTAAAAATTTTAAAAAGCAAAAAGAGTGGAATTGTATTTGGTTCCGGAATGAAAGAAAATGTAAAATTCCGATCGCTTTCAGTGAAAAACGAAACAGTCATTGATGTCGTTAGAAATTAAATAAATACGTGTTAAGAGAAATTTATTGTGCACTTTAATTTAACCTGATTTCGAATCAGAGCTTTTTCAGGAAAAAGCTTTGATGTTTAACGGCTGTGTAAAAATTGTTTATATTCTTTTAATTATCGATGTAAATGATGTTGTTCCCGTTTACTGAATTTGTTCATGTTAAATTTTTCGATGATCCATTCGAGTTTGTTATATTTGTAATTATGTAGATTGAGACATGTATTTTATTTTGTAAATTATGTTTGAGCTATCGAAGCGTATATTCCGCTGATAGCTGAGCGCGAATCTCCCCATGAAGAGACACTTGAAAATATTAGATTAAAATTCAATTTCCTACCTTCATTTTAATTTTATGAATTCTGGCAAGAGAGAATATTAAGAAAAATTATATTCTGTAGAGTTTTAAATGAAGTAACTAAAATTCACGTCGTTTGGCTTGTTTAAAATAAAAAAAAGAATGTGGACAGAAACTAAACGAGTACTTGTGTTAAAGATAAGAAATGCAATATATCAAAGACGGCAAAAAGAATTCTGATGAAAGGGTATATAACAAAATGCAATTGCGCTGCTGGGCGAAAACTTTAAAACGTCTTAAGCTATGTTGGCGAGAATGTGTAAAAATAACCAACAGTCAATGTGATAAATTTCAGTCTTCATTGCCAACAAGTGGGATTGTAAGTCTTGATGCGTTTTAAAAGTCGAGAAGCGATTAAAAAACACAAAACTACAAAGGCACACAAATTATAACAGTTTCCTTTCTGCAGGTAAACAATTAGTTAATTATATATCGAAAAAATTATGGCCTTTTTTTCATCGCCCTGATCCGCATATTAGTCGATCGATTTGCATATTAACGCAGCGAAAATTGATAAAGTGATAACGGAAATTAATCCAGACGTTACTAAATTGATGTAGAAAATTAGTTTTTAATTCGGGCATATGCACACACTTAGCTTCCATTAGAGGAAGATTAACTAATTAACTGTAGCGGCAAATTAATCTACCAAATTGACTGGAGTTGTAGCGCATACGCCAAAACTCGTTCAAGATAGGCTGACCGATCAGTTCGTATCAATTACAAGGGACCAAAAATTAAACGGGAAATAACCAGAAATTGCGGAAACGATGCCGAAAGAGCTGCCGTCAAAGTTGCTGGCATTAAATGCATTATTAAGTTATATCCATTGTCAAAGCAGTGAGGATACATCTGATAAAAGAGTCTTATTTTTCATGCTGTTGGCTAAATGAAATTGGCTTGTAAACCTGTTTGGATACAATGTGGCAATAATTTACTAAGAACTGGTTACAAATGACTTTATTGTTGTTAGCCTAAGTAAGCGGGTACTCTGAGTTAACAAATTATGAAATTTCTGAAATTGTTCAAATAGATAGAGTCTGTATGAAGGAATATCGACAAAAGTTGGAAACAACTGACTATACGATTTTATTGTTTTTTTTTTATTTTTAGTTTGTAACAGAGATTACTGTTTTAATTAAAATAAATTATTTAATTAAGTGATTTGTTTGTATTTTATCGCGTTTTATAAATAAACCATTTTTCAGTAGATTTCTTTTGATCTCTGTGGAACTTATCCAACTTTAAGGGTTATTAAGTGTTTGGTGTTAATGATTTGGTAAAGTTTACAAGAATTTTCTTCTAAAAATTTACGTTATTTTTTTTACTAAACTAAATTAGTATCTGCTTCCTAAGACTGTAAGTTTCCCTAGCGTAGCGGCGTCATGTTTTTCTCCAGTAGCGCTTGTAATGTTTCAAGGACAGTTAAACGTGACGAAAGGTTTAGGAGGTGTTAAATTATTTCGATGGTCTTCTCGCTTCATAACAACTACCGGTTTCTTTCATCGTCATGTTAACATGCCATAATTCGGACGTGAATTTAATTTATACTCATTAAAGTTGTCTAAAAGCACTGCAACATTTTTTACTTAATTTAATTAATATTTCATGACAATTTGTCTTTTCTGTTCAATAAAATCGCACTATAAAAATCACCAATCCACATAAATTTTCTGTCGAGTCGACATTTTTCGGACAGTTTCAGCCAAATGACACCATATACTGCACTACTTACACTTGTCTTTAATGAATGTTAACAATGTTGCGGATGCTGCAGTTGTCGTATTAGCACTGCAACCGCAGATATTTTCGTTTTGTCTTAAATGTCTTTTTTATTTTCAGGTAAGGCCAACATATTCATTCGGCAATGAAATTTCTATCAAGTTTCTAACTTTTTGGAAATCCTTCATTTTAAGGTAGGAATTAAAAGCTAAACGTTACTATCCGTCAAATCAGATTACCTTCAATTTGCACATAAATATGATCATTTGATCATGCTAATTTTAGCATCAACAATCAACAAATTCTGAGTCTGCTAAAAAATTTCTAGTAGTTTCATGTAGGGACAAATAAAATGAGTTGAACTTATATTTCTCGTTAAGAATCTTTTAGATTTATTACCAATGTTTGAATTTACAGAAGCAACCGGAAAACTTCTATATACCGGATGAATATAAAATATGGAACCAAGTGTTTTTTTTATCATTTGTTTCCAGAATATAATAATTAATATAAATTAAAGTAAAAATCAAATTATTTTGAGAACGAAATTTTACTTTGTTTTTGAGTTATGCGATTTTTTTTCAAAATTGCAAATTATGTAAAAAAAATTTTTGGAAAAATTAAATACAGGCTGTATTATAAAAAACGCCCCAAGCCATAATTTCATTATTTTAAAAACATAATACTTTTTTTGCCCAAACAGTTTTTGTTATTAATTGTTTGCTTGTCTTAGATACAATGAATAAAAATGTTCTATTCTTTCCACAGCCTACATTATTTACTATAATTTTCAAATTGCCTAAAATTAAAAGTTAGTGATAAATAATAGTAAGTGAGCTTTTTGAAAGACAATTTTAATGAGGAATCCAAAAATAATAAAATATACAGGATGTTACATTAAAAAAACTAAAATTAATGTCACTTCCGGTGAAACAGGAAGCAGAATTGATTGAGCATCTATGCCAAACAATAGATGACAAGAAATTGTTCAATTTTGTTCCAAGAAGTATTGTCATATCTTTAAAAATATGGAGTTTATGGCTTAGGGCGTTTTTTATAATATAGCATATACAGGGTATTTCACGAGTGATAATGAGCCTAACCACATTTGAACTGGAGCCAGCAATACATTTGCATAGGCTTCATGGATTTTGACTATGAATTTTAAAAGTAATAAAACATAGTTATCGCGTAACTGACACAAAGAAATTGACAAGAAAGGAAACACAGTTTTTGAGGTTATTGTCTATCTACCATTGGAAAACACTTTCAAGCCTTTTTGGAGCTTTTCTATACAGGAAACATTGTCTTTAAAGGGGTTCAACGGCAAAAGCATTTTTTCCAAATTCGCCATAAATGAGAATCGGATCTGTTTTATCATCGTTCGAATGCATTTTGAAATTTTGCTAATGTCAGTTGTGACATGGTTGTGACAAATAAAATTATCGAAGCAAAGCTATCGTGGATTCATAATTCGGTGTTTCAAACAATGCGATATCTAAAATATCTACGTTAACTTTGCAAATGTATTGTGAGTTGTATTTTCAATTCCGTCAGGCTCATTATCACTCGTGAAATATCCTGTATTTATTTTATTTTTTATTTATTATTATAGTGGATAGTTGTAATTCTTAGATCGTAGCCTTTATAGGAAAAATGGTTTTATAGTGGGTTGCCATTTAAAAAATAATTTTTTTTGTAGAACTCAAAAACAAAAGACAATTTCGGAAAATTTAATTCTTGATAAAACATCAGATTTTTACTTATCATTCTTGTTACTTTATTATTTATCAATTAGTTTTTTCGCAAAAAACAAAAAACGTTTGGTTCCATACTTTCTATGCATCTATGGTTTTAGAACCTACATAATACACTGTTTTTACTTAAAATTACTAAATAAACAATCCTATCACCTTGGCAGACTGGGAAAATAGTACCAAAAAAAATTTACTAGCCCATAAACTATAATGGAGTAGAAAGTTATGTATCTTTGTAAGCAAATTGTAGTTCATATTTTGTGTGCATGTATGTAAGTAAGAAGATGAATATAACGAGACAGTGTGTGTTCTACGTTGATAGAAATGCAAGTTGTTAAATCTAAATCATCTGATAAAAGACATTATAGGTACCTAATCTAGAAAGTTTATTACTTAACTCACCACTAACTCATTTTTATGATCTTTAAATTAAATTTAGAACAATGTTTTAAATCTAAGCTTTTCTCATAAATTCGTGTGGTAAGATGATATTTTTCACCTTACAGGATCTGTTTAGCATACGAAAAGTTAACAAAGATAACTTAATAATTCTTGACTTTAGCACTTCTTCAGCCATACTTTTTTGATAATAATAATAACTTTCAAAGTGGACTTTGATCATCTGTGGAGAAATAATTGTCAAATTTGTGAAGAATAAAGTTTTTAGCGCTCTACACTAGTAAATTGACGAACTCGTTTGGGTGCACTAATAGGTGCGTTACTAGCCTAGTGTATTTTATGATTTCAGTGATGGTAACAATGCGGTTGTGACCAGGGCAATGTAATTTCCAAAATTTTTTATGGTAAACATGAAAAAATCTTGAGAATCTATTTCTAGTTACGCACAACGACAAATGTCAGTTCGAGTTGAATTTTCCAACGTCTTCCTGAATAACACTGTTTCATATTATTAACTGACATAACATTCCATAAATTAAAAAAAATATTTTTTTAATAACAGTATAAAAAGCTCAATAGAAAAAATTGTATAAAACACTCGTTACGGATGGCCATTCAAGAAATCCTTTCTCAACTCTTGTTCAATGGATGTGTTCTGCAGTAATAAATATACTATTTTGAAACTTCTTAATTTAATACATATTACGACGTTATAAGAGTGCAAGTTTTTACTCCGATCATGCTTTTCATATGGTAATTACGATCTAGTTTATTTTAGATTAGAGTACTTTCGGGGCAATTTTGAGCAGTAGAGATAAAATCTGTTTTCCTCTATCGACTCTAAGAGTTTTTTTTTTACGTGGCATTATTATTAAGTCGTCCTTGGATATGTTGTTTGTGAGTGTATTAATTTATTGGTGTTAGGGGTTGTTTGAATGAAAGTGTGCGGCCTTGACATGATTGTAAAGATATGTGGCAAGTTTTGTCCACGTGGTACAGGAGGGTAAATTCCCTGTCATCATTTTGCATTAATGTGAGTTCGGCGAACTCTGATGGCGAGATTTACAAGGTTCATTAAACAGGGTGAGTCAGCGGATACAGCTTTTTTCAATTGTAAGCTTACGATAAGCTCGATAAAAGTTTTTCAATAAAGAAAAATTATCTAATCTAAACAAATTTGAGGTTTTAAGGACAATATAATAAGATGTGTAAGTCGCCTAAGGGAAAAAATAAAAGAATGATTGGGTTTGTGGTATCATTTTTCTTTGGTTCCTTCGTTGAAATATTTTTTCTTTGACGCCATCTCATACATAAAAGCGAACGGAAGAAAATGTCGACGGAAAAATGTATTATTATCCGGCAAGTATGTGCGACTTGGTCTTCACAGTGGGGCAATAAAATTCAAATAGTGCACTTTTTCCGATTGAAATTTTGCAAAGAACTGGATGCTTGACTAAATTGCCACTTTACCTTTAAGAATTTACAGAAAGAAGGTGCAAGCTGTCTGTGACAAACCCATTATCCTGAAAAAATATATTACACATATTTTATGTTGGGGCAGAAACCGCCGAAGAAGATTGTGGCGATAAATCCAATGTAAATTTGGGGAATGTTTTGCGATGTAATAAAATTATCAAGTTGCTAGAGTTTACATCCTATAGCTGTTTTGAACAAACAAGTGCGTCCATCTCGTTCCCGCTAACTATGCCGATAAATGTTTGGTTTAGTAAAGTGTGTAAATCATGAAAAGCTGCCACCAGCATATGGACAATATGATCATGGGTGGCGGTGGTTTCTCTCGACCCACTCGTTTTTAGGAGACCGAAATATGATCGCCATATTGCGAGGGGATAAATGATATACGCCTTCATATACATCCCATTGAGCATCGCTCGTTTCATTAAGGCACACACACAAAAAATTGCAACCCCTTATTTCTAGCGAATGCGTTTTCATTTTTATGGCGACCCCTAAATACCCTATGATAGCAGATAAAATCTCGTTTATTTTGAACGTTTTTTGACACACAAATGAGTTAATGATTAAGCTCTTTGGTAAGTTTAGTTCAACCTTTGGAATTGGACAGGTTTTGTTTGTGGAGAAATAAAAAACTATTCGAACGAACCTTTAAGGTTTTTTAATTGTCTTCCTGATACCACTTTTTTGTTTTTTTTTTTTCGATTACGATATTATTGCAGTTAGTGTGATTTATTTCTCAAAATTCTAAATGCCATTTTATCGTAATATATTATTAAAGACGCTTTTATGATCATCTGCAACGCTCTTGACGCTATTTATAGTCGATGCAGGTCGACTTAGATATGGGCTATTTTAGAACGATCCTTGTACGTTTGAAATAGTATTATGCAAACGAAACGTTTTACAAAATGTCTGCACCCTCGTTTGAAATGAAGAAAACTTTCACAAAAACATCCAGTTCTCTTCTAATTATTATTATTATTTTTAGTAACAAGAAATTGCTTTAGGTGTTTCTAAATAATTTATGTTTCCATAATTATTAAAGTGGCAGGGATAAAGTGAGAAAAAGTTGACCCACCTTCAGTGTTTTATCGATACTTGAATGTTAAATTAATAGGTTAAACACCTACACAAAACCTATTATTTATGTAAAAATATCATTGTATATGGCGTGCTAGCTGAGAATTTTTAAGTCAATATCTCTGATTCTAACTGAGAAAATCATGTCTGAGGGAGCTACTTTGTATTAGGTAAGTCTTGATCGATTTAATAAAGTATTTTGCACCTTTTGAATGACGGGTTAGATTTAAGATGTTTACGCACGAGACAGTCTGGGAAAGACCGTAAATTTGAACGTAATAGACACTTGACCTCTTTACCCGTTTTCTAAAAAACGGGAAACGATCAACAAGAACGCGGGACTTACTACTAAAAACCTATAGAAAGGAAGCTGAACATGTGTCGGTCATATAGAAAATGTACCCTTCTAAAAAACTTCTTATATACATTTTTCCTTGGAATCATGATACTCGCTCAGAGAATTTCACATCGTAAATTTTACACGGCAGGCACTCATGTGTTATGTAGTATGTCTTAAGTTATTTTAATTGTAGTGACTGCCATTAATTGATAATTGATCTGATGGTTGATAATAATAACAACCGGTTGTACATTCTGTTCGACTAGTTTATACATTATATCTCTTTATGAAACAGCTTTATATATAAACTGAAATTTATTTGCTAGAACACGTGCAAGTTGGAAATTACTGTAGAGAAACCAAGCCATCCATTGATTACTATTAATTAAATAAAGATTAACGCTTTCGTACTGTATTTGCTCTTATATGCTTTGATGTTTACTTTCATTCTTCCAAACTAACTGGTATAATATTATTATCGTTTGATGACGTTGAGTGAAGTGAATATTTCTTGGTTTGCAAATCAAGCAACATGTCATGTAAAATTAATTTAGTTCAAGATCTTTTGATAGTCGAAATTAAATGTCAGTGTTGTGAGTCGTATTGATTATTTTGTCAAATTGTTGTTGGCAATTAAAATAAGCCGTGTAAGCAAACGATTTTTAATTGAAATGTCTAGTTTAAATTGGCTTTGAATTATGGTTGTGTATGGTTTTTGGTGCCGTCCGATTTGAAAAAATCCAATTACCTCAATTTTTGATATCACTGAATAATTCGATACGTCCAATAAATTGTCAAGTATCCTATTTGCAAATCCAATTTGTGGTACCTACTGTTATGCAGCAATATTGCGAGGCGTGGCCATTTCACAGGGTATTCCGATTGTGCTTAGTTTGATCAATCTTGTAAGTAATAGAGTGTGTGGAGGATAAGTAAGTGTTGGAGCACTGGGAATTATGATAATTCCTAAAGTTTTTTGTGGCTTCTATGGTAGTTTGGGTCGATAATACTATTTGGTCACCTCGCATATTTGCACGTTACCATTATTAAGAAGATTAAAAATCCAATACGATTTCGAGCATTCGGTTATATTTCTTTTTAAGTAGATCAATCGTAGTGAATGATTCATGTGGGTGACTCCCTTCGACGATAGAGAGCCGAAAGCAATAATCGAACCGTTTATTTGAAACTACATCGTTCAGAGGCGCTGCTTTTCTTTTTTCCGGGAACATTATGGTTTGCTATTGAACATAGCACATTGATCTCACATGTCGTATAATATCCCATCATTCATTCCTGTCACTTAATGAAACTTTGACGGTTTAGTCTTCTTCAGCACACAAGAAAAATCGCGATCCAATATCCATCGAATTGATTAATCGAATGGAAAGTGAAAATCACCTGTGTGACGTTGATGGGTACAAATTTAGACTGTTTTCATTGAAAATTCTATTAAATATTTCACAGGGTAGAGTCCGATGACACGTTTTACCCTCATTTTCTTCACAGACCATTTCGAACATTACGTCAGTTTATCTAAATAGGTACGTGATTTATAATGCGCGCGATGAGCACGTTGAAAAACATTTGTCCCTTGTTCGATATTAGATAAATGGAATTAAATACTTAATACCACGCCGTGGTTTTTGGATCCCCTAACGGACGTCTACTTAGTAGCTATCAACTTCCCAATAAAGCTTAGCAGGATTTGATATAGTATATTACATAGCGAGCACGGAAAGTGATAACACCGCGAGTGCGTTAGACACTTTCCTGCAAGTTTTGTACACTATTTTTCCTACAATCATAAATAATTTTTTTCTTACGAACATATTTTTTTTTCATAACGATTTATTTTTTATAATGGATACAAAAAAAATACGTTAAATGAAAAAATACAAAACATTCGAGTGTGAATTGTGCGTTAGATTTCTAACACACAGTGCGAAAACAAATCGCACAGGCTTTCGATCTCGTACGATATTGCCAATTTTCGCGCATATAATTGTGTGTTATGATCTAGTTTCGTATATGGTCGTAGGAAAAAAATTTACCGAACAGGTAATAATATTAGTTTTTGCTTTTATGTGAAAAAGCACATTTATTATTAAGAAATGTTCTGAAATGAAGTTTGAGGTGATACTTGCGGATAGTTCTCTTCTGAAGGGCGTTACCAACGTAGTACTAAAATATACGAATTAATTTCTTTATTCTTATTTTTTTGGTTTGACAGTTTAAAGAGGACTTTTTGATTTTTTTAAAATTGGTTTTACCCTACCATAAGTAACTGTTGTGTAGACTATATCGCATTTTATTTTTATTATAAACTTGACCGTATTAGCATTTAACATACATATTCACATACTTTTTTATTTTTTTATTTTTTTGTCATTGAAATACTCTTTTGTCAGTTGATCTGCTAGTTTAGAAAATTTTAAAATTAACTACATATTTGATAAAATTAAAAAAATCGAAATAGATGATCCAGTTTTCGCCAGTATTTTGTATAATTCATTGATTCTTTGACAAATTTTGTTTCCTAATTTTGATTAGAACTGTGAAAAGGAAAACTACTTTGTAAATTTTTACTATGGGTCAAATTCGGTGAATAATGCTAATACTAGCTCTTCAAAATAATTTTTCAAAACCATTTATTTTCAAGAGATTAATCGAGAAATAGCATCCACTAAACTAATAAAAAAGTTTCGATTTTTTTGTATTAATTAATTCTTTAGTTCTTATCTGTCTATACCTAGCATAAGTGACAACAAACTGTCATATTGCAATTGAGTTGTAGAGCTTTTGAGTTCAGCGGGTATATGATATTAATTTTTTATTTTAATAATTTTCTAGTAGTGTCTTATGAGTGTTGGAGACCTCTTGGTGCATGACCCATTCTCAGTAATTGCTCGCGGGGTTTTCTCATTAATATAAGTGACTCGTGCGTGGTTTGCGTTGCCATTTTTCTTTTGCCATTTATTTCTCGTCGTAATTTGTTAGCACTAGCGGTCCGTATATGGTATAGATGTCGTTTCAGTGTTTGTTTTTTAATCTGCCAGAGAGCGTATCCGTATCGTTATCCCACGCGTTCCGATTAGAGTCACAGGTGCGGTCACCACAATACTCGTCAATCAGGAAAACAGTCAGCAGTAGTCCGATGTGTATTGATCTAGTTGGCTGCGAACATCATGCATCATGCACATTCGTGTGCATGGGAAAGTGGCATGTTCCACCACCGCACGTTGTAGCATCACCGGAAACGTGACATCGTACAATATTCATCTACCATCGACCCCCCTTTAAATATACGTAGGTAGTTATCAGCGAATTATTAATGGCGGAATAGTTTTCTTTCAATTTGACCCAGTTGTGGATGGAAACGTTGACAACTGGAAATCGTACATCGATACCATATGTCCAAAATTTTTAGTCAAAGACAGGAAGGTGAACTTATCGTTGAAAATTGTTTTCGGGGAATGTATTGATCGGATCCGAGTCCACGTGTGCGTGCATGATGTGATGAATTGTGCGGTTGATGTGGTCTTCTCATTATTAGAGTACATTATGGCAGTGGCGGATCGTAAAGGACTGCCACACCTTCACCTAACCTCACTGTTTTGGCCACATTAAACACACTTAAAATGACAAAAATCGACAAAATTTATTACAGAATTATTGTGTTCGAGTTTTTAGAGTTCGTTTTTAGACGTCTTAATGTCATTGCCATTATCACATGAAATAAAAAATTGAGGTGAGTTTTTTGCAATTGAAAAAATAATTGTAATTATAATAATAGTAATAATCAACGTTATTTTTTTTAAAGGCGTATACTCTTTTTCATATTAATGTGCATCAAGTAGTTTGTCGTAGTCTAAATGAATCTTTAACTTAAAGGCTGATTTACAAAAAAATTGTCATTAATATGTCATTTAGAACAAATTTAAGCACATTAATAATGATAAAAATTTTGTTGTTTGCTACCCTTTATTAATTACGTTGTTAATTTTAATTATTTTTTGCTACCTGTGGCACATATTTGAAAAAATAATTGTTAGGGAAATTTGAGGTTAAGATTGTTTGATTTTTTGCATGGTTGCCACCTTAAAATGATCCCTTTCAACGACTACTTCGATGCATATTAATATGAAAACGAGTATACATAGGGCATACATAAAATATTCACGATTCGGTTTCAATGACTCTAAAAACTATGCGTTAAATTAATATTTTATATAAAACAAAACAGTTTTTAAATTTAGTGGCCTATGTAAATAGTGCCAAATATGCAGTTTGTGTATCTTTTCTAAAATAATTTCTAATGGTGCTATATAATTTCGAGAGCTTATGAATGTTTTTGAACTAAAAAGAAAATAAAACTTTTTGAGTTATTAAAAAAAATGGAGTAGCTGTTTTACGACAAACTAAAACAAAATTTTATTAGCTATATGGGATCAAGAGTCTATACTTTTAAGAATACGCTACAGTTTATTGGCAGATGTTTTTACCTCATCCTGTATGTTTCTCGGTTTCTGAAACGATTTTAGATAAATTTTATCAATTTTATAATTGCTATAGAAACACCAATCAGGTCAGCTCTACCTTAGTAACTATAAAAACGATAAAATTTATCTAATGTTAAAGCGTTCCACAAAAGGAATCATAGATCTGTTACGAACTTGCTGAAACTGCTTTATACAAGGTGATTCACGAGGAATAATGAGCCTGACCAAATTCTCGATGCAACCACCATTACTCTTCGCATGTTATTTTGCGACAACTGTAATATTGGTTGCATCGAAAATTTGGTCAGGCTCATAATTCCTCGTGAATCAGCCTGTATATTTTAATAAATATCTGTGAATATGTATTTACAAGAAAATAAGACTTTTATTATAGGAGTAAATAAAATGTAGACAGCAGATTGTAAAGGCACAACAATTACCTATTAATAGAATAGTGAAGGTTTTTAGTCATAAAGCTTTTAAATGAATTAGGTAATTGGAATTCTAGAATTGAAGATTATTATTGAAGATTTTATAAATGTGTTTTATTCTAGTCTACACTCTTGTTATCTTGTTTAGTAGAGATTTGCTCTATGTGGGCGTTACTACTTTATTATTTTGGGTGAACTTGGCCCCAAGTCTGTACACATGCAAAACAAGAGTGGTGTTGGGGTGTAGTGCCCACTTTATATTATAATCTGACTGTGTATGTGCGCTCTGGCTGCTCATACTTTATCTGCTTTCCGCGCGGCGCTTTATCATTTAGTCTAGTGCATTGTAATAAAGCTTCTTGCATTTTATGAGAGATAGATAGCATGAGCTTTATTGTAAGTGTTATTTGAATTACTGCGATCTGTCACGATAATTGATTCTGTTCGGTTAATTCCATTCCAGTAAAAAATATTTTGTTTGTACATCTTGTAAATTGTACATAAGATCCAGACAAGATGTTGACATTTTCGTCACTTTGATTCGCATTTAAAAATGGCGACGTAAATCAATAAGCGTCAATTAATTTTAAGATAAAAACTGTTGAAATGTTCCCTGGGTTTATTTATAGAAACATTAAGTGATGTGACGTCTAATTTGTTTTAAAAATTTATATAGACGATATTGTGGTTTGCAAAACGAAATTTGCATTGAATGGATGACATTTTTTTCAGAGTTGACAACGCACACCATTTATAACTAAAATAAATAATAACAATTTATTTATTTTTTAAGAGCAATTATCCACTATACGGATTAAAAATTTAAGTTTGATTAAAAAGTTTTTTAATTAAAGTTTGTTCTGTCTAAAGCGTAATTCGATAGAAACAATAGTTTTAACAATTACTGTCTTGACTGAGGGAATTGCATTAATTTCCATTTGCTCTCTCGTCTGTGTGTAAATAATGGAAAAGTGGTGCGATAGTGAAAGAATAGCGTGTCTTCGGAATCAACTCCTATTTCAATTTTATCGCTATGTATTATTGTAATTTTTAACTAAGATTAGAATCGAGATGTTCCACTTAGTCATAATAGTAATACATACATACATAATAAATACATTGTGAAAGCGATTTAAGCAAGTTAGTTTTTTTTTCTTGGTAACGGTTAGAGTTACGAAAAAGTTTATTAAGACGTTTTGTTTTGTATGTCATGATATAATACTCTGTAAAATTTTGTCTGTTAAAACTATGACACACATTGTAAACATTTATAACACTTTTATAGAAGAAAATGCAACTTCCAGCTTAAATGGACTTTATTTAATAAAATTAGTAATTTTATGCGTATTTAATACAAATCACTGGACATTGTTATAATTTCATTTCATATTAAATAGGGTAATGATTGGAATGACGTGTGCACCATTGGTAATTCCACTTTATTAGCTGGCATAGTGGTAATTACTGATGAACAACTACGTAAACCTCAGTACAACCTCATTGATTTAAAACAACATAGTTAAACATCTCGTTTTTATCTTCAGTGATTGTTGACGTGTATATGTAATAATTTGACATAGATAGAACTTAGGATCCGCATGTAACCGATATTTAAATATTTATATGTTGGGATCGGTTTTATGAATACTTTTTTGTAATTTGCAACTTTAATAAAAATATTTTAATGGTAATCAAAATCTTAGTTTAAGATTACAACGTTTGCGTTTCGAGAAATAATACACGAGTCATAAACTTCGACATGTACCCGTTAAACAATTTAATATCATATGATTTGCAACAACTAGGTCTTGTTTGCGTACGTCACATCAACATACATTACACCTTGACAGGTAATTAGATACATTAAAGGCGTAGGTTACCTTGTAACTTTGAGAACTGTTACATAATTAATGCAAACATTTGTTATAACGTCTTCCAACTATGTATTAATTATCCATTTACTCGTCACTTTAATTGTGGCCTGAAACTGGTTGTATTAGTCCATGAAAAACGACGACAAGTTTTACTTGTAAACGTTTTTTATTGGCACACTGATTAAACTCTTTTTAGGTCATGTTTGTCAAAAAATATACAAAGTTGGTAAATTGGTTTTGTAGGAGTTAAATGAAAACGTTTTTTCAAACTGCTAATGAACCGTTTGTGCCATTTAATTTGCTGAGACTGTTTTGTACTGAATTACAACAAATCTAGGAAAACTACATAAATATGGTTTGAAATTTTTGAAGCTTTTTAAATGTGCTGACAACGCATGAAGCAAAGTATTATTGATTTATCCCACTGATATGCAACGTCACAAGTATGTACCTATATTTCAGACACGGCCAATATGCTTGATGAGACGGGATGTGATCATATACACACAGTGTGTTCCAGCTAAGACTTTCTGATCTTTATCTCTATTATTTGCCAACGAATTCTAACGAAATTTAAAATATAGAGTATTTAGTTACTAAAACAATCCTTGTTCTTAAAATGTATTTTTTAAAATGCTATATTACTTAAAATTTATATCAAGTTGTTAATTGCCAATAAAAAATGCTATAAGCAAAAATTTGTCTTTGAAAGAGGTCCCGCTTTCCAGAAAAAAGAATAAAATTGTGTTAAAAGTGGCAAAAATATGGGCAGCTATAAAAAAGGGACGATATTACCAAATTGTGGTCAACCCTGCCTGTCGAACAACAATGACATTGACATTTAACATTTATTGTTTCTCTAACTAAAAAGGTAATAACGTAATTTATGAACTGCATTTATTGAACTAACCAGTTCAGTACAACAAAAGATGCTCAAAGATATCACCACTGGCATCAGTGGTTCTAAAAGATTAAAATCTGTTCTAACTTAATTTACCACAGGTTGTACAAAATGGTACTAGGAGACGTTAAACCATTGTTTTGAAATTAACTTTAATAAAATTCTTTTCAGATTTTATTATTTTCTTGTATAAAGGTTTATTTTTATTGCTTAACAATATAATAATAGTTTCGCTTAATTTTAAATTGAGAAAATATGTGTTAAAATTATATTTTTATTTTGTGGTAATTTTATTAATACTATTTAAATCTCTATCATCTAAGTCATCTTCATTTTTAATTTCAACGAAATCCGTTAACAAATGAAGAGATATTAGACCCGAAAGTCTTGTGTAGGACACCCTGTTTGGTTATATCGTAAAATCATATTGTTCCAAACAACTTTTAAATACATAAGTAAGAGTATTAAGCGTCTTTCTCGAACGCTCAATTAGTGAAGACAAATACGTGCCACTAGCACAAAAAAGTGAATATGTATTTTTTGACAAGTTTGTAGAAAACCTTTTTATTAATAAATCGAGTTTAGTTATTTTTAAATATTGGTTGTGATTGAGGGTTTATAAGTGAAGTAAAACAGAGAGCATTTTCTTCTTTTTTTTTGATTATTTGTATTCTAAATCATCTTGTATTATTTACTAAGATACCTGGGTCGAATATGGCCACTTTAAAAGATTTGACATTACCAATTCCTTTTTAGTATTTTGCTCTGCATGTGTGTCACAACTCACGCCCCAGAGGAAGGAAAATTTTACTTTGGTGGGTACCCATCGTGGCTTATTAATATTGGTTGTAAATAATAAATCCAAACTACACGATTATTAATTTTATTTCTTACCAGGGTTTCGACCCTATTTTAAAAGGTTATTTTTAGGGGGGGGGGGGGGGTCTACAGAGGGTATCCATAAGACAATTATTTGTACAACTAGTAGTTCCTACCTTTTCACAGAAGTTGGAAAAAATTACAAATTACGAATTATTAATAATACGACGAACAACGAATACCTTTGAACCTGTACTCTCTGTAGCCCCCCTGAAGGTGACCTTTTAAAACAGGGTCGAAACCCGGGTAAAAAATAAAATTAATAATTGTGTGGTTTGGATTTATCATTTACAACCAGTAGAAAAATTTGAAGTAAAATAAGATACCAGGAAGATGGAAAAAATATTTAAAAAATTCTCTGTTAAATTTTTTTTTTACATTTGACATTTTTTATTTCTATTTAATAATACTCATGATCTTAGATCTAGTATATGTTTTGTATATGTGTTTTTTTTATAATTATTTAGTAAAGGTACAAAAATTTTGCCAATAAAAGCCACAAATAACATTAAACAGAGTTACAATTTAGGATAAAGCTTCCTTGTTTTCTCTTCTAATAGCCTGTAGTAAAAATAAATTGGGAAATAATTTTTCCAACATAAATAGATAGAGTCAAACCGCAAAATTTATACTCTCATTTCATGGAATTTTTTCCTTGGGTGCAAGTTCTGACCCACCATGTATATTAGTGCAGAATGTTTATTAAGCTTTTT
Organism: Tribolium madens; assembly: GCF_015345945.1. NCBI lineage: Eukaryota > Metazoa > Arthropoda > Insecta > Coleoptera > Tenebrionidae > Tribolium > Tribolium madens. The sequence continues at coordinate 13,168,893 of NW_025400983.1, read as the reverse complement.
CGGTGGCTGTGTAAAAGTAATTTTTAATCTGTGACTTGCAAGAATATTGAAAGTAATGTTTTGTCTTGGGTAGCTTTAGATATTTATACAGGACGATCCAGATAAGATAATGAGCCTGACGATCTGGCAATGCAACCCAAAAAACAAATTTCATTTACGCTTTTGATCCAATTTAAATTAGGATTTGCAAGTTAAATCCAAGTTATAATCTTGTGTCACTCTGACATCATCGAAGAGAACGATCATTCAGTTCTCGCGAAATGATAGAGAAATTAGAGAAGTCTTTTCGGCGTAAACCGAATACAAAATGTATGAAAGAATGAAACATTAAAGGTAGGCAAACAGTTTTTTTATAAATCATAAATAGCTTGTCAAAGCACAGCTTGCATCGCCAGAACCTCGGGCTCATTATAATCTTATCTGAATCACTCTGTAATTTGTAGTTACAAAGTAAATAAGAGGTTGTTTTTGTTGTTACTGATACACCAATATTAAAAGAGATTTATTTGTAGGTACTTTTAACAGCTTCCTTGTAAGTGATCGATTTTGTGATGAACTGATGAATATTAGGTATGTACTCGTATCATTGTAAATTATTGCTTCTAGAACATGTAAATGTTGGTGACACGTGCCAGACACGTGAATAAGCAATGAAAATAAAGGATTACCATTACCATTTTTAAACGTTTCCACATGTTTGCCTATAATGATCAAATCACTATTTCGTTACCAAACAAAACAAAAATTATTTGGCCATGGGACAAAATTTGGGAATCCTGACTTGTGGTTCAAGTGCCCAAAAGGACAAAAATATCTATAAACGATTATCTAGCCTTTTCAACTTTTTTAAGCAAGTGAAAGCGCTGCAGATACCTATTGGTTGTATTATAGGAAATTATTATGTTTTCGGTACAAAAGCTGCTGAGATTAATTGTCCGTTGTTTGCATACCTAACTCTTAAAGAATCGCAATTTTGGGCGTTGCTTGCTCTGAGATTGTTTGATTCCCGGGTAGCGTTCTAAACTCAAGACTAAATAACCGGGTGTCAAACGTGTCACGAATATAAACTACCCCTACTAAGTATAGGAGAGTACGGGACTCGGAAGACAGGACCGACAGCCGTCTCTGTTGCCGTCACTCGTCAGCAGGAACGTGAGTTGTAACGTGCGTGCGTCCTAAAAACGTGCGTACACGACGACCGACGCCTGTTGTTTTTTAAATTCAATGCTTTTGCCAGCCGAACAACCGAACCGGTCCGATGTTGGGTTAGATAGGCAAAGCTTCGTTGCATCGTCGTTCCTGCGGACTTTTCATATATGGCATTTTTATACAAGAGTGACGAAATATTTTCAACATTTTCGTTATACACTGCTTGCTTCTCCGTGCCTTTGTTTACCTTCATGGACTGTAAAACAGTGCGGCGTCACTTTGTTCGTGGCAATCTGCATACATATCAGCACTAAATAAAACAAGCACAAGTGGGGAATTTTAGGGATGGGAAAGTGATCCAAGAGATATTGAGTTGATGGAAATAAATCGTATCGTGTTGAAGAATGGCTGTACAATATTCGAGAAAATTAAAAATGTGTTAGGGAAGGTCGGCGGATGCAACAGAAGATTTATTTTCAGAGACGAGCCAAAAATGTAAAGAATGTTTATTTTTTTTAATATACACTTCTCTAAGAAATTAAAGGAACAAAAAATTTTTCTAAATTTTTTGATGATTTTTGAAAGGTTGTAACATATGGTCGTATCTAGATTTAAAAAAACATTTTGAAGCTTTAAGTTTCTAGTTTTGAGATCAATCCTAAGTAATAGTGCGAGAGAAAAAATAATTTTTTCGTTTTTGTTTTTGGGCCACGGACGTGGAGATTTTTAAGTCAATGCGTAGGCCGGATAGCATGTTCGTTTACCTTAATATTTATTTTTCATATTCTCTTTACGTTAATTTGTCGCTGAGATATCTCACATTAAATGAAAAAGGATCCTTTTGTCTTTGATCATCAATATCTCAGCAACCTATGACCACACAGAGAATATAAGGGTGGTAGTGTCAGAAACTGGAACAAATGTGCTAGATCCTTTTATAATTTTTTGAAAAATATATTGTTTTTTACCCTCAACATTGATTTAAAGAAAAGAGAAAAAAGTTACTTTTTACGTTGTTTTAGGGAGGCTAATGTTTTAGGTGTATTTACAGCTTAATGTATGTCCCAGAGCCCTGTTAATTTTTAAATCGATCCATCGAACCGTTTTCTACAACTGATTGATCAAAAGGATTAAAGGAATAATTGCACATATTATTTTTGAACATTGCCTAATCTTCATCAAAATGAAAAACACAACTTTTTTTCGACTTTCCTTACATTTACAACTGTTTGTTCTTTTAATTTTTTGGAGTAGTGTATGTACAGGCTGTCCCAGCGAGTTGAAAAAGTCCATTAGTGACCTTTAAATGGTAAAATAAAAAAATGTATAGTACATTGATAGACTCTAATCTAGTGCATCACCTAAAATTATTTTCAACTATACGTACCTAGAAATAATAAATAAATTCATGAAAGGAACCACAACGTATTTTTTGGTTAATATTTCTCAGTCTAAATGGTTTCAATGAAAAATTTTGAACTGCTGGAACATTAATTTTTGGAATGCACTGGATTTATTATTTATTAATTTTAGTTTACATGCATTATAAGTGATGATAAATTATTAAATATATCCGAACAATTGATAAACATACATCTATTAAAACACCGTTTGTGTAATAATATTTTTGAAGTGATCACATTGGTGTAGGTTGTTCAATTTGAATTTTTTATCCAGTTGATATTGATTTTGTGCTGCATGCATCAGATTCCGTGCTAAAACTAGTGAACTAGTAAATTATATGACTGTCAAGACTTCGGCCAACTATTATGCAAATGCATTTAAAATGTTAATGCTAGACAGTTACAACAAGCACAAGTTTACAATGGAATTACTCTTTAATTTATAATTTGTGGTGTTCATGTACCACTTCATCCCGTAACGCACCACCGAGGACAACGGCGAGTCTTCTGCTTTTCCCTTGATATTTGCTTTGTTATTTAGTCGGTTGTAGTCTCACAACTAAGCTTTAAGTCGAATTTCCGACAATATTAAAAGTAGAGAGCTGTAAACTTTTAACCTCCCGCATTTTCAAGTTTTATATTATTATTCATATTTGCCACACTTTAGAGAAACGCGCACCGATGCAAAAGTTTCATTTCCAAGGCTATGATGTAACACGAGCAAATTCCCATGTTAAAATGCTTGTTGTTGGATGTTTTAAAGTCAGACAATTTGTACGTTGGACTTTTTCTATGTATGAGGGTGTGTATCACGTTCGCGTTAAATTTTATACCATGTGGGAGCTTCACAAGTAATCGTATTAAATTATTTATAAACATGGCATTTTTCATAGTTGCACGTGAATAATTGAAAACGTCGCAGCCGTCCGGAGGTGGAAAAAACGTTATGGATATTATTAGAGGGATTATCTGGGATTAAAGTTATTTATTCAGTCGGGCGTTTGAAATCGATATTAACTCAATTATGTCATTAAAAATTTAACTGAAAATTACGTCGATTCGGTGCATAATTAATGCAGCAGCTTCCTAAAATACATTTCTTTAATAACAAGTCTTAAGTTATAAAATAATCCATCGTTCTAGAGTTTGTTGTGCTTGGTTGCTCTTTACAAATTATTGACAAACAAAACATATTAATGTTACAAGGAATTTTTAAAGGACGAAAAACATTGCTTTCTATGTAATACAGAAAATATTGAAGAACAGAGTTTGCTATCATAGTGTATCATTAAGTAAGACACGCAAACTTTGACAAGTACAAACAAATTACAGTATATTTTTCAATTTTACTTACTCTCTACATTCTGTTTGTGATGATATTAAATATTTAACAGCACGACACGACACATTCCATTCTCAAAGGCGCTGAACCGATAATTACATAATTAGGACGTTACAGGGAATAATACATTTCAAATTCGTGTCAAAATAAATTTTCTTTGCTCTGTGGACTATAAAATGTGACAAAAGTGGTTTTTCTGCTATGGAATTCAATATTGCAAATTTGAAACAGAGGATGAATGTTTGCCGAAAAATGTAAAACGATAAAAAATTCAAACATACATATCAGTAGATAGAATGTTTAAATGTAAGCCAATTTATGAACACGTTTAAACTTACTAAATTAAAACTTGCATAAAATGTTGATAAGCCAATTGAGTGTTGATTTTTATTTCAAGCACAAGGTGCTGAAATAACGAGAATGACTCGTGCCGCTGTATACATTTAACTGGATATTCAGAGCAGCACTTAAAAAAAATTAAAGGTTACGTAGACACAAAGTAATAATAATAATAATATGCATCAAGAGTTTCATTAATTTAGTGATACATTATTTGATCTGTTAGAAAATCTTGTGATAAACAAACATCTGTTTCACTTACAGTAACCATTACAATGTTGAGAATTCAGTTTAGTTCTCACCAGTGCAATGTTCTTGTTTCAACGATTGCTCTTTATTTGGAATGAGTGACACTTATTGTGTTTCTTGTAGTTCTACTATTCCTACTGGTTTTGTATTCCCAATCATATTATGTAAATTATATGCGGACCATGTGTTTCTGATTGACCTTATGATCAAAGTAAATGTTATGCTAATTAATATTCTATGTTTCATTATCAGGTAATAATATTATTGTATTTATTTGTATATCCAAAGCTGGAAACAATCGAATTAAATTAATTCTAGTTTCTTTTTATAAATCTACTGTAGTGTTTGATTTCGGACCTACGAGTTATAATAATAACCGAGGAAAAAATTTGGTGCAACCGAATTAAATGAAATTGTTAAAACCCAGTTCTGTGGAATTGTTTAATCAATATCTCCAAGACTACTACTACACCTTATTCTTGCACGCCATCTTGCTGCCATGCGTTTACTATTTGATAGTGATCAAATATGTAAGGAATTATTGGATTTTGAAGTTTGTGATATCTGGAGCCAAATCTGTAGTGTTCGGTGGCAATTGCTCTTTCTATTACTGTTATTGTGCCTTAATAACTTTGCCACATTAACTTTTATTTCGTATAAATTGTTCCTTCATAATATAGTGGGCTGTTATCAAACAATTTCTTTTTAACACTTTTATACATGTTAGCGTTGTTTATTTTTGAGTGACAGGTCAGTCTGAGTCGCTTTTAACTTAATCTCTTTAAACTGAAAGCATTTATTTACCTAGAATCGATAAAGTTTATCACCACATTTTAACAACTAATTGAACTACCTCCAAGAGGTCATGGAAGTAATGACTGATCGATGATAATCACAAGGGGTGGTAATTTTTTCTGTCGACTCATTATAAATTGAGGAGTTGTAAAAGTTTCCTTCCTTTTACATTAAATTCATTCAATATTTCGGAAGCGTCAATGATGATTATTTAACGGAAGGATTCTCTTTCACCAGACTGTTCCTAAATCAAAGATCACGAAGCTTTTGTGTATGGGAAAGTGGCATTCAAGTAATTCCATTGGCGCGTGTAGTTTTTGACCCGAACCGGCATTGTTTCAGTTTCCGCTGCAATAATACTAAGCCACAATGGCCATCAGAGTGTTACGTCACGAACTGTTTAAATGCGGTTACCCTTCTACCTCACTGTAATTATTAATGGTTTCTCGTTATTGTTCCCGATTCCCGTTTGGTCGAGTGTAACGCTATTAGGCACGAATTATTCCGATTAAAAGAATCACTATTGTAAATTGTTTTTTGAAAAAGTCAGTTATTTTTTCGCTTTTGATTTTTTGTAACAAACTATCAGGACTTTAACCGTTTGAGACAGGGCTCTTTAAACTTAAGCAGTTTTTGGACGCTTCTAGGTTATGTTATTAATTGAATTATTTGTTAAACTTTGGTTTTCTACTCATATTCTACTTGAACTTTATTTTCAATAAAATACGTAAACACAAAATATTGTCTTTCACAAACACAGAGACAAAATAACACAAAAATTCAAAGTGACAAAAAAAACAACTAAATTAAGAATTACGCTGGGTTTTTTTATTGCAAAGGATATTTTTTATTTCTGGAGTATTGGTTGTGACATATAAACGCGTTTATCACTTTTAAACGTCAATTTATCAAGTCACTGTATTCATGTCTTTTTATAAACTGACCAGCCAGTAAAGTACAATTACACCTCTAAAGCTCATACGATTTCTTCAAATGTCAGAATTATTTTTGTTTCAAAGGTCAGAATTTCTACAATTTTTAAGTGTATAATAGTTTTTTACAATTGAAAAACAAATAAAAGATTCAACGGTACACGCCAGGTAACGGATTAATTTTACTCCTGTCGCCAATAAAAACTTTTAAACCTTTTACCATGCTAATAAATAACGTTATTATAGACAATATATTGAACACTAAGAACGGTAAGGACATTTTATCGATCGAAGACAATTGAAGGGGCAAGTGGAAGAAGGTGTTAAGTAACATTTTTTGAAAAAGTTCAGTTTGATGTGGATGAAGGAGTTAAGTATATTATGCGACTTGTAGCATCAGCATTTGGCTCAATCTCTCAAATCAAAGCAGATACTGGGTAGTATGAGGAAAATGTAGTAAAAGCTTTTACTGTAGTTTTGTGTCTTTCTTTTTTATTAAATATAAATTACTCGTGTTTATCTTTTACTATTACAAATAGAAGCATTTACTTAACTTTGTTCATACGGCTCACTGAATGTTCGAAAGGGTCATGCCGCAATAATACTCAGTTAATTTTACTAAAATCCAATTATTTCATAAATATGTTTTTGTAACATAACACCTTCTTCCATTTGCCCCTTCGTTTGTTTGGAGGAGGGGCGAAGCGATTTTTTTAATAAAATTTTAATAAGATAATAACAAATTTACTTTGGCGACGAGTTTGAATGCTCACCGACGAGTCTGTCGTTAGTAACAATAAACAAAATACTTACTGACGAGTTTGGGTCAGCAACGAGTAAATACAACAAATACTGTCTTGGAAATAGACGTGGTAAACAATCAAATAGAGCTTAATCGAGCAAAAAGTACTATTCATCATTTGCATCATTTTTGTACTTCTTAGTCCAAATTGCTGCATACAGAGAGAAAAAAATGTTGACACAAACAACATTCTTTACAGCTTGTTTATCGTTTTCAGAATATTTATTCTTAATTTAAGGCCAAAAATACATAATTAATTAAGTCCGTTGATCATACGTACACGTATACAGGATGCGCCAGAACTCGCGGCCCAGAGACAAATTTCAAGTAGGATAAGATACCAGGAACATGGAAATAATGTTTAGAAAATTCTTTTTGTCAAAAAATTTTGACATTTATTTTTTGACATTTGACATTTTTTTATGTATATTTAATGATACTGATGATCTTGCATATGTTTTTTTAGAATTATTTAGTAAAGATACAAAAATTGTGCCAATAAAAGCCACAAATAACATCGAACAGAGTTACAATTTAGGATATAGCTTTCCTAGCTTCCTCTTCTAATAGCCTGTAGCAAAAAAAACTTGGAAAATTATTTTTCCAACAGAAATAAAGAGTCAAAGTGCAAAACTTAAACTCATAATTTCGAAATTTTTATAGATAAGTTTTTTAAATATTTTTTTCATATTCCTGGTATCTTACCTTACATGGCATTTTTCTCTGAGGCTCGAGTTCTGGCGCACCTCTTTATATCAGCCTGTTATGTTCTTATTTATTTTAGTGAAAATTAGGAGGTTTAAACAGACAAAAATATTTCTAAAATTTTTCTTGCAAATAAAAAAAAAATAATAAAAATTTAGTACACCAGTTACCAGTTTAAAACTTTAGTCCACATTGAACAATTTTTTATTTATCTTGTTATGTTGATATTTTATGAGTGAAACCCATTTGGACTTGTAAGTACGAGTATATACTTTTCAATTTCTGGCCAAAGCGCGATCTGTAAAGGGAAGAAAAATAGGGATTGCTGCATACGGTTTAAACTTCTCTCAAACTCGGATTCTCTAGTACATTTATTTCGGAAAGTTTTCGCCAAATTATCGTCGAGTCGAGGCCGTTTCGCAGTGTTTGGTGTTGGAGAACTTCCATAACTCAATGTTTTTACGAGTATTACGCATTCGATTTGAACTAATTGAAACGGTCGTTTCACTCTGTAAATGTTGTTTAAGTTTTCTTTGTGATATACAGGGCTGGTTAACAGAAAGTAAAATAAATCACAATTAACTTCAAAATCCTGAGATTTCAATGGTTGTTTATCAAAACTCAACCAACTACCTAACGAATTAAATTTAATTGCAATCAAATATTTAATTCGGCTTTTATAAACTCACCCTTATTGTTTTATAATTGTAAGAAATCACGTAGTGATGTGTGTTACGATTTAATTTCTTGTTGGACAGTGCAGCTCTGTAATTTAGCATATCCTCCTGATCGGAAAGCGAAAAAAATAGTCGGAATTGATTTCAGCCCGTTTCAAACACACAGAGACGACTCATTTCTCAACGGCGTTATTTAATCCTGCGAAAGAAGCGCATTAATATGTCAAGTGTGACGGGTCTCTAGCGCCTCCTAACGGAGTGTTTCCAGAGATAAATTCCTGGTCGATGTGCATGTATAGAGATATTTTAAATGGCTATTCGGATTCAACAAGGAACGTTATTATTCCTGTTTTTTTTCTAAGGGAAATTTCATAATTACTGACATAATTATCCTACCGAGTATTATATAACGTGCCATAAAAGTTCGAAACTGTTAAACGTAACGAGGGAGACCTAAATAAACTGGATTACTTTGTAAATTTCCTGGTGATGTGTTTTTTCTTTGTGTGCTAAATCACATTTTTAAGGGAGAATTATCGTTTAATAGAATCTTCGCCTAAAGCTCTCTTTTGCAAGCATAAATAAAAATTTCGCTCAAGTGAGAGCTTTCAATATTCCTTTCAATTTATCATATTTCAAGAGACCGTTCTAGGCGTCTCTTTGAAAGACGCTTAAAGCACCTATTTTTCTTTACGTACAACCTGCAATAATCAAAATATTTTGATTATTCATCGAGATTTGTTCCGTAAAAGGATACGGAAAATCGTAATTAATGTGATTTGTTGGTGGGCATTCAAGGCTAAGTCTGAAGATGACGCATTTACAAAAATTGTAAAATAACGTAATGTAACTGTATATCTTGTATATCTCTATATCAATAATCTGTTTCAGGTATGTGATGCAGTAATTCTTTTCCGGTTCTAGGCCTTTAATATCATTTTTCCGGGCGGAAATATTCGTCTACTTAAAAGAATATGGAACGAAATTAAAGCAGGCGTTTGAGATATGATGGAAAAACTTTTGAACTTGTTATTTCCATGGACTATTTTAAAGAATCCAGAATCCTAAGTCTATTAACGCTTTTGAAATTTAGAATTTCAATTTTCTCTTTATCGCTTTACGACACGCATTATTCCGTTCACCCTTTTTTTTGCAATCTTCCAGAACAAAAACTTATTAGAGGGATACTTTATGCATTCTTTTTACATAAAAATCAATTATTTCACCTTGAAGAATAGAATTCGAAGCGTTGAGCTTATTTTATCCTACGTTGGCAGCTGCAATTATCGACTTTTCCATCAAATTATTATGTAAATACACTTTTTAATTGAAACGTAAACCACCCGGTGGCGTTTTTTTAATACCCCGCCTTAATGATAACATTAATTGCTTGCATAGCGAACATGCAAAATGCAAACTGCTATGACGTCAAATTTTTTAGATATAATTAGTGATTCGAGTCTTCAGGCACTTGTCTCCGCCTACACTAAACCAGGTTAAGTTTGAGACCATTATCAAATCGTTAAATCTCTGAGGATATGCGCGTGGTAAGTCGGGCACAGTCCCTATCTTCCGCATCTCTAAACAGGGACGGCTCGTCATCAACACGCTGCTTTATTAACTGTCAAATTTAATTACGGCATAGCAATTTTGGTCTGATTGCTTGCAAGCATCGAATTATCACCCAGATGAAAGAAGACTTCCGTCGACGTTGTCACTCCCTTCGTTCTTGCAAATCGATACACAATCAACTTTAATAATGGCATAGACGAGGGAAACACTCCCGATACGTGTCCGATTGGATTCAAATTTGATGGTAGGCAACGGCGGATGATGAATAATCTTGGCAAAAGCCTCTTTGATGTGGCAGAAAATTTCAAACAATATTTTAGTTAAAATGTTTAGTTCTCCGCTGTTTTTCCGCAAAATCATTACAACCACATTTATTCGAAATAGGTACTGTTGAAACGATTAAATAGATTTTCACTGTTTAATTTGTAATAAAAATGTATTAAAATGATTGTTTTATTCATAACTATAATATAATAGTCTTGATTAAGAAATAGTAGGAAGGCGCGTTCATAGCTTGGACATTTCGGGTACATTATCTCTAGTGAGAGATGTGCTATATCGAGATATCCAATCCAGATAAGTAACAAATGGTTGAAGTATTTTGCAAAAAAGCTCCATTTTCGCCACAGCATAAATACAATGATGCCACCAAACGAAAAGAATAGCGATGAGAATGAAGAGCAATGAGACGGATTCGAAATCCTTACACAGGATTCCGTTCTTTTGTGCAACACGCAACTTTATCTTGCTGGAGTAAATCGAAACCTTTTATTTATTTGAATTTTATTTTGAATCACGCCTCCCAACACTTTGTTGCGATTTTATTATGGGAGAGAAGTGCAATGAATAAATCGATATTTTCAAATTTAAATTACATTTCAAACAATTTTCCTGGCGCTTTCTGACATCGGTTTCAAGGTGCAAACTTTGAAACAATATTACATGGCGTAATTGCAAACACTAAAAACCGCAAGTCACCGGCTAACTTGTAACGATCCTAGACCGTGCATAACTTTCAACCTGGATAAAGGAAGCTTTCGCCTCCTCAGGAGTACAACTTTATGATTTCACATAATTTCACAATTAATTCACCACTTTCAGTGTTTGGAGACAACTTATCTAGAAATGAACGATTAAGATTTTTAAATTGGACATAAAATTTAAAGCTGGTGAAGGTTGCAAAATATTATCGCTTACAGCAGCGATGATTATCTGGAACCTATGACAAGTTTTACGACGCACGTTTATGCTAAATTAAAGCTGAAAACATAATTATTTCAGTCGCAACTGGTTTGTGGAAAATAATGCTTGAAATCTTAATTGCTTTCAGCCGAGCAGAACGACAGCAGGAATGTTTTGAATCTATTAGGAATTGTTGCTTTCGAAGGAAGAATTATATAGTATACTTCTGAAACTTTAACTATTAAATTATTAACCTTCTGGGAAAAGTAAACTATGATTTTGTGATGATTCTCACAGTGGAGGAACTTTATAGATCATCATCACTTTTGTTGGCTAATACAGTTGTAACTTATCTCTTATCTTTGATTGGTATGGAAGAAGAGTCCCTTTACCTTTTTGTTCAACGAGCAATCAAATAAAGTGTCATGGTCGATTTGTTGGGTTATCCAGTGGCTAAGTTTTCTCAACGGATAATAGCTTTTGAGTTTGTAAGTGACGGGTTTATGGGGTTTATACGAGCTGTGTTTTATGTCTTCTCAAATTTGTCAAGACGATGTATAAATTCAATAGGGAGTTTGAAAGTTTAAAAGAAGTGCAGGTTAGAAATATAGTGCTGATTGTTTCGCAGCTGAGCTTTTAGGTGGAACGCGTTGAGAGTAGTTTCACGTCCGGCCGAGGGCTATAGGGGAGGCGAAGAAGAAGGGTTAAGCTCCAGAGCTAACCGATCGTCTGAGGATTAAGTCGGCTAGTACGGGTTTGTGAGAATCTTCGTTTAATATGTCGTTTTCTCGATGCTACTTCGTTCTAAGAACTTTATGATTGGTTTCTCACCTCGGAAAGATCTACAGCTGACGCTTCGGCTAAACGTTATTATAAAGTACGTCGGAAGTTTTAACGTATGCGACTGACGCTAACTACGCCGAGTCTTTTCAATTACTTGTACAGATTTCTTGAGTCAGTCTATCTGGTCCAGGTGATATTTCGGAAAGAATCTGGTGCGAACTTGAACAGTGCATTCGATAGTCGGAATTGCTGCTAAAAATGCAACGGTTGAATGGAAATGTGTAATGGCGGTGCTCGGATAGCGACGAATTTCAATCAGGTGTCGTCTCCGCGATAAAACTCGCTTCGACTAGTGGCGCTATTGGATTATGGAAGAGATTCCATATTCGACATTTTCGAAGCAATTACAAAAGGCCTCATTCGTATTCTGCGTTGGTCACCTTTTTATGTGCCACCTCCACCCTCACGGTAAATATGTGTACTCCTTTCCCACTGAATATCCCTTCACGTCCATGAATATTTCATGGCAAAATTGATACAGAAACTAAAATCCCATCCAGGAAGCCTTAAAATTACTCCAAAATGATTGATCTTCTTTGAAAAGCCTCAAACAACAATTCGAGACTAACGTCTTGTGATTATTCAAGATGTGATGACACGCCTTTGGCAATCAATTTCTCAACTCAAATGTATAAGTCTTATACGGGCCGCACGCATTCGTCGAAGGCTAAATTGCGCGTCCAGATGTGAGTGTACGAAAACTTCATTACCACGAGATTACTGAAGATTCCCCAGCGAGTCGCTCTTTTAATCATTTAATGGGCATACTTGAAAAAATTCGAATGCGCAATTTAATGAAGACTCGGAGATGAAACACGAAAATTAAATGCAGCAACCTTTAAATCTCTATATTACTCAACTAGCTTTAAAACACCGATAAAATATAGTCGTCAATTAGTTACTGCAAGAAAGCAATTAAATTCAATGAAAAAATTACAACGACGCTCCTTTGAAGTAAAAGTAGCGGTAATTCACATTTTGTTCCAAAATTCAATTAGCAAAAATTTTGCAGTTGGTCATAAATCTATAATCCGAAATGTAGTTCAACTGCTTACAGCAGAAAAATATCAATTAACGTTTCTCATTCGTTTTGGTTTTTAGTGGAAATTAATTTTAAAGAACACTGGTAGATTTATTATTGCAACGGGCTTATATATCTGATAAAGGCACATTGATTTACTGCCAAGTCGCTTGGATCTTGATCTAAATGACATAAGCGTTGTTTATTTTAAGAATTTCAGTATTTATTAATAAAACGATTTAATTTCTTACAATCTTTTTTTTTTCTAGTGTTAATTATATTTTATTTATTACTTTACTTTTAATTTACTTTGTCATTATTTAGAAAAAGTATATAATGAGACAATATTTTGGGAATATCAGATTTAACTTTAATAACCAGTGAAGTGAGTGTAGGAGTATTAACGATGTTGTTTCCAAACGGTACCAATTAAGAATTTTATGAAATAGAGGGAGGGCCTTGTTTTATCTCTTCCTTTATTAACAATCGTGTCAGTAATATGCTTATTATAAATAAGGTGTGTGTGCGGAAGTGAATAGGAAAATTATAGATATCCAAATTATAGCCTACATGTATCGATAAAGATAGGTGGGTGCTACATTGTTTTGTGTAATGAAAAAAGTGCCAAGTAAATTCGTTTTATTATTGTGCCGCAAACATTTCAGCTTTTAGGCCAGTTGAATAAACGCAAATAATGTAAACGATAGTCCATAAACACGAATTGTTTGTTCGGCTTAAAAGCAATTATCAATAAAGGATTAAAGTGTAAATTTCATTTTGTCGAATCTGTATTTTGCGTTGCATTGAACAATAAAACATTAAACAATTTCGTTGTTGCATAACAATAACGTCATAATTTCTTTAATGTACAGTAATATTCTCACAGTGATTGTTTGAAAACACAACATGGTTTTGCGCCGGTTGAAATTTTCTCGGTTTGTTAGGCAACATTTCATGGGAAATTTTATTGCATTTAAAAGTTATAAGAGTACACATCTCTTGTCAGCTTATTTATCTGGACGAAAGGATTTTTCTCAACGTACTTTCGTAACTAGCTGACTTTTCTTGTTTAGCATGTCTACAAAATTTTCTCAATTCGCTCAAAAGATGTGTCTTAGGTAGTATGTCATGTGGGTGTCTCAGAATTAGCGGATTAGCAATTATTGATCAGTCATTAGTAATCACTGCTTCTGCTTTCATAACAAAAAAAATTTAGAAAAAACGGCAACGATTCTCTGTGGTTAGCTTCAGGTTTTAGGTAACCAATCAAAAAGACCTCTGTTCTCTTACGGCAAAGTGTTTTTATTTTAGAATCAATCTCAATTATAAAATAAAGGCAATAATTAAAATTTAAAACATAGGATAAAATTAAAATTTGTTTCCTCGTTTTGATGAAGCTGAAAAAGCAGGTCAGGCATATACAGTGTGTATGTCCCCAGATAGGTGAAACGACTCTTGTAAAAAATAAAAAACTCTCGATTTAATTTTTAATTTTTTGCGTTTAGCCCTAGTTGGTTAAAGACTAATATGTAACATAATTTTAGTTTTGAAAATCAAGGGTCATTTGGAGATTTTCAAAAAAACTTATTTTACTCTAGCGCTTCTTGTGTGGCAAATACGACAAGAATTTATTAAGAAAAGAATCAACATCTAAGCCCCTATACCAAAAAACGGCCAACTATGATTTTTCAATCATATTTTTATACTTATTTCACAAATCAAAGAATTTTATTTTTAACAGTTCTTTTATTATAAATAAAACTTGATAGATGACTTAGATTATTACTATTAAATATTTTTTTAACGTATTTGTTACTAAAAAGCAACTATCTTGGAAAAAAATGAAGTACCTTAGTTGGCCGATAATTTTGAAATTTAGAGGCCAAGATGTTGATTCTAAACAACTTTTCTTAATGACTTTGTGCTATATTTGCCACATAAAACGCACTTTAATCTAAAAAGAGCTAAGTTTTTTGAAAATTTCTAAGGCATACTTGATTATGTTAACCACAATTGTTAACCAAGCAGGGCTGAACCCCAAAAAATTAAAATTTAAATCGAGATTTTTTTATTTTTTACAGGAGTAGTTTCACCTATCTGGGGACACACTGTATGTTGATTTGTAAAATTTTTAATGTCTTTCATACAATTTGTGAGAACCATTTAGTTACTTATTAATTTGTTCCTAATGTAATCATTTTTATTTTAAGTAAAACTTTGTCTGATTGTTGCAGAGGATAGCCGTCCTTATGCAAATCCAATTTTTAGTACAGATTTTAAACAAGTTTTTGTAAATTTCAAACGTTTACAAAAGTTAAAAAGGTTTGTTTAATTTATTAGTTAATCAATTTGTGGGTATACGATTTTATTTTAAGTATCCTTTCATAAATAGTGAAAAGTCACGAGATTAGAATAAATAGCAAATTAGTTTAAAATCTCTAATAAAGTTATTAGCACTATTACGAATAGTACCCAGGGTCAAGTGGCTCATTCGCTCATTTATAAAGTCAGTAAGACACTGTATTTTTTTCAAGGATATTAATACGTTAACAATAATGCAAACTTTAAACGTTTTCCAAACAGTTGATGGAACTTATATTTTTGTATAATAACTAACTTCTTAATTAGAATTTGTTAATTTTTAACAAAAATAGGCGATGTTTGTTATTTTTTTAGTAGCAAACGTGTAAGAAAACGTTTTGGAAATTAGACAACAATCAACTTAAGTTCAAAATATTTTATTTTACGCATATTTCTTTTTTGAATTGCCTTTTTTTGAAAATCGTCTGATTCATGCAAAATAATTTTACTTTACCCGTTTATATAATAGATATTTATGTCCCAGATTATTGAAATATATGTAAAAGTACATTTAATATTTTACCTTCTTGTAATAGATATTTACACAAAGCTTTAAAGCACGAGCGACATAGGAGCGAGTGTCTAAATTGATAATTATTGTCGCGCAAAGTTTTTAATAGGAGATGATGTAACAAGTTTTGAAAACTCAAAAGTGAAGTAATAACCAATAGCAGAGTTCAAAAGATGTCAAAATTATCGAAATTGCTTTCTCTATATGCTTAGGTGTTGTTTTTCTTTGCAACCTCGGTAAATGTGTCATAAAAAGAAGGCAATGTAAATGGAGTGCAGATTTTTGCGCAGTTAAAGTCACCGTGTATAACTTTTATTTTATATGTTGTATATTTTTACCACATGAAAATCGAATTTATCCGACAAAAACTATTATTCATTTTGTACAAACAATACAAAACATCTCTGTGTCGTACTGGAGAAAATTCTCTACTGGAGAAAATTTCTGTTTCATTTTCCAACATCTTCCTTCATGTATGTCGTCGATTCGATGAAACGGCGGCCTGCTGGGTCAGTCATGCTTCTATTACCGGGTGTTTTAAGATATTCAATTATGCAACAAAATCGATTCAATTGTGTTTTTATTACGTTATCCTGATGTTTTATTCATTCATTCAACTGTCTGCAGATATGTATGTGGTCATTTATAACATAGCTGTGAAATATGCCGGTAAACAAACACTCCAATAAATTTACGTAATGCACACAGAAACGTCAAATATAAAGAAACGTCACATGAGTAGTAGGTACTGTAATGTAACACTAACAATATGCATCAAACATATTCACACACGAATTATTGCCACGCATTACGAATTAATTATTATTTATTTAGAAGTGTTGATTTGTATCGTATAGTCTGTTTATAATCACTAGGACAAACTAGGCAAACACAATAATGATCTAATTAATTGAATATTCCCTTCGTAATGGCGTTTGCTAACTAATTGAGTTGACTTGTGGAATAATTACGTCGGAATTAAAATGATATAAGAAGTTAAACGACACGAGATGTATACATTCTACATAACTAGATAGTTAAATCTCTAGTAGTTTTGAAATGAACCAACCACATTTAGCCACGTCGCGTCGATCTGAGCTACCTTGAAATCGACGCAGAAATATACTCGGATAGGATTGGATTCTTTTAATAATAGGTAGATAGAGACGAATCATGTATGCAATAGGATGTCAAGGACGTGGAAGAATATCATGTGACAACATGCCGGTGTTGTGTGGTTTCAATTGCGATATCCTGTCGAATCGTTATAGCATGTCTTGTCAGTCTTGTCTTGCTGATATATGCAAAATTATATTACACGCAGTAGATGTCATTGTTTGTGAAATAATTATATTAAATTTATGGGAAATTTGTTTAGAAAATTGTTGGTTTGTTACAATGATTGCAGTGTTCTTTCCCAAGCACCACGTATACATTATAAGAATAAGATAAATTCATCACAGTATATATTTTACTAGTGGTAAATTTTCTTCGTTGTTTAACATTTTGTGAAATGTACCTAAACATCTGCAGAGGCGAAATGATAACCATAAATCTCCACAGACTGAATAATTTCAAACAACTTCTTAATTGCTTTGTTTCCGAAAAATGTGGGTAATTGGAAACATGCAAACATCATTTGAACGTATCTAACAAGGAAATCGAAAAACTTCCGGGCGCTGTTCGTTCAGTCTTCATTAGTTGTTTGATGTTTTGTCATTAATATTGTCAACTTCATCAGAAAAATGATGCGGTCGTGTTTTTAACAACAAATAAATGAGCTAGCCATGAAAACTTACATCCAACCAAAACACATCCGACAAGTAGTGAATGTGATAAATTATACCTTTACAGAAGTAGTGCTTTTTGTCTTTGGATAAAGAACAAAGTTACAAAGTTTAATAATAACTTTTCGGAGGGGAGGGGGATTGTACTTGAAATACTCATATATACACGGTGTCCCATGTGAATTGGTAGAGTTCATTATTGATTGTTAAAAGTTAAAATTCAAAAATATACAGGGTGTTCGATAAATCGGCTGCGACCTCACAGGACATATTCTGCATTTGCATTTTTTTGTCATCCTGTGAAGAAGTATGGGACTTTGAAAACTATATGACAAAATAAGAAATGTTCAAATCGGCGGCTATCATGCTGTATAAATACCACACACGGGCTCGCCTCATCATTGACATTCTAACATTTTCGAACACATCAGGATAACTTCGTTTTTCATCCGGCGCCAGCAAGATTCTATTGATAACATCGATAACATACATAACTGCTGAAGGGAAATCTCTGGTCCACATTTATTGGTCCTAAATGAATAAAAATGTTCTTTTCTTTCCACAGCCTACTTTATTTAATTGAATTTTAAAATTGCTTAAAAACAAAAGTTTGTTGAAAGACCGTTTAACGGGGAATTCAAAAATAATAAAATATACAGGGTGTTCTATTAAAAAAAATTAAATTGATTCTATGCTAAACAATAGATGACAAGCAACTGTTCAACTTTATTCTAATAAGTTCTAAAAATAATGGAGTTATGGCTTGGGGATGTTTTTATAATGCAGCCTGTATCTGAAAGCTTTTTAAGATATTTACAATACCTACATAAGATTTCAAAAATATAAATGTTAAATATGCTTAGTGTGCGTGCTTTGCTTCACATAAACTAACAAATTTTTTAGATAATATAGTGTTAAAAATTGTTTTCAGGTATTATCAACGGAGAAAGCGTATAACATATATTACTGAAGGGAAAAATCTTATAAGTATCTATTTGCACCTTTTTAGAGAGTATAAAATGTTTTAACAATATACACTGTGTCAATTTTAAAACTTGCAATCGGCAATTTCTCTCACAGGGGCGGACTGGCCAGGGGTGCCGGGGTGCCACAGCACCCCAGGCCCTCGAGTCTTACGGGCCCCCAATTATGGTAGACTTATTATGTCAAGAGCTCATTGAAATAATATCAATAATTTTAAATTTGTAAATAAACTTTTCACAATGCATTAGAAGGTTATATTTAATATAGCGTAGAAGCTAATCCATAAAGTGCTGAAACGCGTTTTTCGGAGAAGCTAAGTGTGTTTAGTTTGAAGGAATTAAAAAATTGCCATCATAACAAATAATTCTATAATTTCAATGATTTTAGCTCAATTTTGTTTATAAGGTCTTACACGCATGTAAGAAAAATTCCGCGTGGATTTATACAAGTGATTCAAAAATTTGTGTCATAATTTTAATCACGAATACTCCTCCACAAATGAGCATAGGTAGCACAGTATTTATTAATCCAACTCATCAAGCACTAGAAAAATTACAGCTTTTATAATCATCAAGAAATAAACAAATATTCCTTTGGATTTAATGAAATTTACATTAAATATGACAGCATTAACAGCGATGTCATTCGTAGTGGATTGTTTCCAAGGTACGCTCAAAATTTATAAATTCTGATTTTGCAGCGCGGTGTAGAATTTATTTTAAACTCAAATAACTCGAGAACGGTACATTTTGGCGATATGAAACTACCTTTTTTATAAAAAAAAAATGATTGGGCTGTATCAAAAACAGAAATTAATAAGTCGAAAAATTTATGATCCCAAAACTGGGAGGACCCATTGCTACCGGAAATGTATAGCTTCTACAAGACTTCCGTTTACACCAAATCAAAGAATGTTATTTTTGCAAAATTTAATAATAATCGGATAAATGATAACAAAGATATTTCCAGAAAATCATTTTTTCATACTGATTTTTGGAAAGTTGTAATTTTTCTATTTTTTGAGGTGGGTCAATAAAAACTGTACTATGTATTCTCAATTGTAGAGGGGTATTCGTAATTAAAATTATGCCCACATTTTTTAATCAACCGATATAAAATATCGTTTTTACTTAATTTAATTTACTTTAATTTATTTTTTTTTTAATTATTAGTGGGCATAAATAATGGAAAAATCTAAATATAAGTATAAATTTGGTGCACAGAAACGAAAAGAAAAACAAAAATTAAAATTACAAGCAGCTTCTGAAGACGTTCATATAAAAGCTTTATTTTCGTTTATTTAACCATCATGATTTCAACTGACGTCACAATCTCAATAGAGGAAACAAACTCCTTCAAAAAAATTACTACATTAAATGACAAGTAGTTTTTATACATATTTTTTCTAATTTGCGTTTATAATACGTTTATTAACGTCTCCAGTAGGAGTCGTTTATGGCTATCTATAAAAGCACACTGTGCTTTAATGAATTTAGGGTTATTTAGTTTTTGGATGCCGCTTTTGACTTGTCAGGTAACAAATTTTGCGTTGTTGCTTCGGCAATTTCGCGAATTTCGCGAGTGCAAACTAAATTCTGTTTCTCATATTTTATTTAATATTATTATGTTGTAACAGTAATAACTAATAATTTGTAAATTTTATTTTTAATGACAGACGGCAGAAATGACTCAAAAAACAGGTGGGCGCCGAGTGTTACCAACCGATACCAACTAACACAAAATTCTCTAGGCGACAAAAATAAATATTTTTTTAATTAAAATAAGAAAAAAGGGGGCGCAAATTAGAAAAAATAGCATAAAGTACTCGTTTTATAATGGTATTGGCGCACTCAACCCTTATAAAACTTGTTCTTTAATATACTATTTATTGTACTGTATATTGGGCCCTCATTTCAACTTAGCACTCCATATAAAAACTTGCCAGTCCGCCCCTGCTCTCAACTGAAAAAGTTATTAATAATTTCTCAAAACCGTCTTGGTGGTTCCTAGGGGGAATTAAAATGACATGATAAGTGACACACCTCCACCCACCCTTAAATATATATAATAAAAAAAAATAAAATTTAACATCTTCGTTTTTGAATAATTGGAAAAATGAGTTTACCAAATAGGCTGTTGTATGACATTTTTGAAAAGCGCTTGTTATGGGCTTTCCAACGATGTATCGCAAGTAGGGTCGTGCCATTTAAAATTTTCAACTTAAGGTGGCTGTGGCTTGAAGGGTGGGTGGAAGAGCGTCACTTACCATGCCATTTTGATTCCCTCTAAAAACCACCGAAACGGTTTTGAGTGATTCTCAATAACTTTTTTAGTTCTAGAGATATTGCCGATTGCAAGTTTTAAAATTGACACCCTGTATACTGAACTGTATTATTTGCTATAATCGTTAAAAGTGCTTGAAAATGTTTGTGCACTATGTATATGAGTTTGTTTGTTGTGTATGGAATTCAAATTCAATGTCTGTTTTATTATCAATTAAGTTTTTTTCAAACTTTTTGAATTTGATGAATCTGCTACCAGCGACTCTATTCAAAAACGAAGCGGTACTTAATATTTACATTTTATAGTTGACTTGATTTAAAATCATTTTCGAACTAACTGTATTTTGTTGTATGTAATAGATGTTTTTGTTCTAGATGTTAGTTATTCTTGTGTTAGCAAAATATTTTTTATGTATCCATTCATAACTTTTTTTAACTTTGATGTGTTTGTTTTAAAGATGATTTGTCAGAATTGACGTTTCCGTTTCGAGATTTGTTTTCGTTCAGGTCAGGGCTGCAACGTGAATTAGAAATGGTTTAGTGAAGTGAAAAATGTTGATGGTGGTTTATTTTATAACCCGTGGCGCCATCCTCTATGGATATATTCGTATCGGTGGGGTCCTATTGGGCCGATCTGCTGTGAAGGAGAGAGGAATTGGTCCGTGGAGGTTATAGCATAGCAAGCATAATCTGATCACATATCGGACTTGGAGTGGCATCCACGTCGAGTTCAAGAATACAAAGATTTCAATTTGGTCTCGAAATTGCCTTTCAATAAAAAAGAAAAGTGGAAAAGTATATGAACACTAAACTAGATTGGCGAACCGAGTGAGTCGACCCTGTCTTATTGTGTTTGACAACGAACATGCTCGTGCATAAAAAACGTCAGCCGGTATGATGGATTATTAAAAACGGAAAAGCTCGATCTTTATATTACATCGCAATCGACAAAACGCAGCTTTTACTGTGCCAGGATTTTTTCATCCGCTTTCATTGGACGCCGGATTACATACATGCGGAAGCCTGATCAGTATTACGAGCACGTTTTTGGCGTATTTTAACTTTCTTTAACTTTTTACGGAAAAATTCTATTTATCACAAATAATACTGTAACAAATGTTATACGTGTCCGAGGTACTTCGAGCATAACACGTGGCGCCGTTAAATGTACCAACTTTTTTAAATTAAACCAAGTACTTTACATAATGAGTCTACAAAATACGTTCTTTTAAACTGAAGTCATCAAAATTCTTTAATGACAACAATTTGTATACAGATTTAGTCAAAATTAAAAATTCCCGCCACATTTCGGCAATAAAACCTCTAAGACAACCAGGAGCTATATATCTTAACTAAACTTATTTAAATTAATATTGTTCCAGTGTAATTCGCTGGATTGACACAACCCCAACGAAACACAATAACGATAGCGCATCCCTGATGTAAGACAAGTATAAACCTTGCGGTAGGCGTATAACACTCTTAAGGTTACTGTACTGTAAGGTCAAGCTTAAAAGGATTTTGGCGTGAGATCTTTGAGTTGAATTTTCAATTTCAGTAATATTTTATTCGATTCGAATATAGAGGTCAATAATTCTCGTTTATGCCTTGGACGGGTCGTGTGCGGAAATAAAAAAAGTATCGGTGACAACGCGAATTTGAATTTTCTAAATATTATTTGGATGACAGGCGGCAATAACTTCGGGCGAAATCGAATAAAGAATAAAAGAAATTTGCGTTTATGTGCTGGTTCAGCTTTTGTTCGCGACCTTTTCTGAATGCATCTGCAATTGTAAAGTTTAAGTGCACTAAGCTGAACATTGTGACGAGTGTAGTCACAAAATCGGCTGGATTTTTATTACGAGACCCAGAAAGTTGATTTTCTTATTTATACCTTCTGCAGCAAATAATTGAAGACAAACTTGTGGCAAATCTGCAGCATTTATTCGACAATTATAATTTAATATTCAGTGTAAGTGTTGAATTTTTTGACATTTTTTTAGATCTTAATAAGACATTAAGTAGTTGTACTTAATTAAAAATTGAAAAAAAGAAATGAAAATCAAATATGTACTTAGTTGTAGTTTATAATTTTTATTTAATTAACTCGATAATGAAAGGGGACTGGTAAAACTATTAATCCTGTGAATAAAGGTAAGTGTTTAATGACTTTAATTTTGATAAAAATACTAGAAATGAGGGTAAACATTTATCTAGACGTCTGTCGTAATTGCAGCATTAATAATTCACATTTATACACAATTTGTTTTATTATTTGATTATAGGCCATTACAATGATCTAGCTGCTTGTTAAGTTTTAAAATGAAAAACAATGCTAGAGTAGCGTGCTTTATACAGTGCAATTTCTCAATCAATTTTGTATGATTTCATTCTATTAATACGTTTATCAAAAATTCACACGTCCTTGTCGGTAGTTGCTATGTCATCGTTTCCGGCGACTATAAAATAGGTATACTTCCCAATTAAAACTTTTAAATGAGAAGTTAAGCTTTCGTTTATATTTTTTAATAACTACTTTGTCGTCTTAACGAAGCGTTTCATTTAGTTCTCTAAAAAAATTAAAAAAGGATAATAGTTGCACCTGAAATGGAAATTACGTAAGCGAAATAATTAACGTATTGAATCGATATCTCGAGTTGTTTGCGAGGTAGCAAGGGAATAAATTACGCGAGAATTTCATTGAAATATAAATGGGTCCAGATCCAGAATATTGCCGTTTCGCATGTTCATAATTGATAAAGGCCTTTTATAAACTTCCAAGTCCACGGGACGTCTCGGAACTGAAACAATTTCACTTGAAATTTCTGAGGAGTTTAGTTTAATTTTGTTAAAGCTTTCAATTATTTCATTAAACACAAGCGGTGTGTGGGATTGGCGCTGGGAGTTTTGCGGATTTATTTTAATATTTAGCAGTGTTTTGAATGCTACATGTTCAACGCGAGCTTTCTATATTTGAACGTATCCAATTTGTATGCAAGAGTCAATATCTAGAGTTGTTTGTTATCTATTTTATACACTATAAAATGTGGGAAATGCATCGTTTTCAAACTGGCTTTATTGTTTTTCGATAAATAAGTTAACAAGCTTCCGATTTATGATTTATCTCTTTTATATACACTCTCAAGTCAAGCTTTGTAGTTATTTATTCATAAAATATGCCCCGCAGCTGACTTGAAATCTGCGCCGCCTTTATTAATATTTAAACCATTACCTTGGCTCGAGCTGTTATTCTAAATGGCGCAACGATTCCCGATATTACACCTTGTTAATATTTATTTAGCTTCGTGATGAAATTTAGCGACACCAAACAGCATCGTTTAAAAATGGAACACTTTTATTTCGGCCCAAAATTTATCGGTGAGCTCTTTAGCTTTTTAAATATTTTCGGCAATAAAAAGTCGTGTTGGCAAGAAAAAATAATTAATGTCGGACTTGAAGGGGAACCTTAGGCAATAACGGCCAGTAAATGCAATTTAATGTTTATATAAGAGGAAAGTTTTTCTAGTGAAACAAGTAAATAACGTTAAAGAAAATGCGCACACGAACACAAAGCTCTCCACTAGTGCGATTCGAGGCGGGCGATTGCCTCTTAAAGTAGAATTTAACGTAGCGACTTTTAAAGTTTCAGGACTCGGAAAACTTTATATAATGCTCTTGTAGACGCAGCTCGGCCTGTCACAGCAGTTACTGTCTGATCTTTGCCGCACATGGATTATAAATTGCTGCATTTACCGATACAGAGTACAAAGAATATTTTAACTTGTGTGTATTGAATTTGATTCATTCATAAGCTCGTTTTGCATTCGATTCATGCAAAACTTGAATAATCAAAATGTATAGGACTTGACATACGTTTACTTGCTGTAATCGCATTAATTTTTGCCGTGAATTTAATTACGGTAATGTGAAACTTTGAATGTCAGTAATAATAATTACCCTATTATTGAGAATAGACTGGAAGCTAGTCATAAGTTAATGCTAGTCACTCACCTTTATATCACGTAATTGGCACGTCAGTTTCATAGAGTTGAATGTTGCCGAGTTTAACAAAAAAAATAATGGTTAATTATGATTGATATTCTTTTAACGACTTGAATTAGTTGCTGTTTTCAGACAACTTGCAACTTCTGACAGTTCGACTCTCTTTATCTTATGTCTTATTCTGTTGAAAATTAACTTACAAAACCTGATTTAGGTCCAACATATCTGCATTTGGAGTCAATACTCCAAATAAGCAAAATAAACTGTTATTTAACTTGACGAAAATAATAAACAAACTTTTCCTTTAATGCAGTAATTTTTGTTATTTGTAGTCTAATGCCGTACATTTGATCTCCCAGAACTTAAATCGCTTTCAAATGGTGTATCTAAAATGCAGATTTGTCCCAAGTTCAAGTTTTCAGAGTTTCAGAAAACAATATTAGAAAACAATTCTTAGCTTGTTTGTGGTTGTTCACATGTCTTTTATTACCTTCACTCTTAACAAAATTAATTCGGAGTATTATGTTGCAAAAACTAATAGTTAGTAGCGTTTTAATTTTGTAAAAAATTGCGATTGGATAGTCGATTAGATAGGTGTTGTTCTACTGAAAACAGGGCTATTTGGAGATGATTTCGTTTGTGGTACTGTAATTCATCACGGTTAATGACAAATTAATTGCTACTTGGCTTTTCTGTGTGGCGACCATTACTTAAAACGCTCCATCAAGCTAATTCGTGTAATAAGTCAGGAGCACAACGATGTAAATTATGTCAAGAAATTTTTGTCGAATTTGATATGACAGCGTGATCAATTCGCGAACTTTTAGTTTAAAAGATATTTATCTCTCGCAGTTGTTTACGTATTATATTGTAGTAAAAAGAACAATAGGAAGTTTGTATTCTTGAAAAGTTTGTTTCTGTTAAAACAGCAACACTTAACCAATTTAACGCAAAACTTGTACGAACATTCTTGAAATAATGATCTTTCTACCGGGATTTACGTGTTTTGGATTAATATAATATGAAGGGGAGGCGGGTTCAAATGTGGCTCTTGCCCAGAGTACATTATATTTTTTCTTTTTATGACATGGTATTAATCATATTTATGGGTTTTTTCGTGCAGTTTGAGTTCGTCCAACTAAATTGCGGCTATTAATTTCTAAATATGTAGGTAACGAAATTGCTTAGACTGCTAAGTTTTTATTTGATGAAAAATATTTTTTTGATTAATGATACCTTGAATTTTACGAAGTCTTACAGGCGGCGCGTTTGTAATTAACCTAAATTAGAAGTAGCTTTTATTGAACTTATCTTAATTAGTGCGAATGAAAATAATTACATGCGCTAACGCGGATAGCCTCAGTTTCTTTTATTTGTAAATTAATCACTCGTCTCACGCTTATTTTAGCACGCACGTAGAATTACGTTTGGCCCGGCCCTACTTTACTTAATATCTCATTTCTTCGACTTTATCATTGTTGTAAGCCGCACCTAAATTTATTACTTTCACACCGTCGACTTGGGCCATCAGTAAGCGTGACTGCAGGAAATGAATGATTAAGGGGAGGCCCTTCCTGCTATCTTGCCTTTTCGTGATTGACCATTGATGGTATTTTTGATAGTTGGATGATTTTATTATTGGACAGGTGATGCCAATACAGATGGATATATCTAGCTTCAGTCAATTTATTGATGAGGAGAGTTTTACTGGGAGTTATGAGAAGTTGCGAATTTTTTTGTTGGAAGTTATGTAACTTATATCATTAAGTTAATCTGAAAATGTCGTTTCCGGTGCCGTTTTTTCTTTGTTGAATGCTTCCGTTACATTCGTGTGTCAGAGTCATTTCCTAGCTCACTTAGAAGAGGCCGATTCTAAACTGTTTAGTGCTTATAAAGTTAACTTTTTATACGCACGACATTTTTTATGGGGAACAGAAGTTATTTTCATATAAATCCGTGATTTATACTTTATGTTTTCTATGATTTCCTTTATGAATTATTTTCACTTTCGCTCATTTTTATGTCGAAAGTTTTAATGGAGCAGGACGTTTGGTGAAGTTTTTTTATTTTTCATTCCAATTTTTGTTGCTGTATTTTTTATATTTTCCGAACTTTCCTTGAGACTCAAAGAAATGCTTTATGCAAGGACGCCTGCTAAATTCTCCTTATTTATTTCACGATTTTAAGGGTGTTTTAGGAATATTTTATTGCATTCTAAAGTGTAGTGGATATTTATTCAATTCGGGTTATTCCGGGGGCATATTTCAAGTTTGCAACATAAAAATATTTTATTATTTTATGTGCTACTATAAATTACAACAAAATGCTCTTATGTAACCAAGTTTTGATAAAACGTTCACGGGTTTTAGATTTAAAACACTTCAGGGACTTGTACCATATAAAATCAGTATACGGTAGTAAAAATAATATATAGTGACGGTTGTTTTTGGAAGATATTTACATTAGAATTCACCCCATTTTAGCATAATGACCCACCTATAAAACGCCGTTTATCGACAGAACGTTAAGCATGCACACATTATATCAAGAAAATATTGGTATAAATTCACATTGTTTTATGTTTTTCCAACTTTTAAATTCCGATTTGTTCTTTCACAACGCACACGCGAAAAACTTCAAGTGAGTTTATTCACTTGAAAATTTCAATTTATAATAATTTGTTAAACAAAATGTTATAATGAAAAACATCTTTAAAACAAATTTGTTGTGTACAATTTGATAAATGTTTGAAAACAAAGAAATTATTTATATACATGAGCTGTTGATGACATATTCGTAAAATGTATTAAACAATTTTTAACTTTCTTATATGATTTTATTTCAAAGAGTGAGTTATTGGAATGGCTTTATTGTAAAAATTTTCTGCCCAACGAATTATGTTTCGCTAATTATTCAGTACTGTTGAAAGAAAATTCCATTTTAAATTTTCTATGTTATAATTTTACAAGATAATAAGGCATTTGAGGTTTCAACAAGGACTTAGAATAGAAGTTAAGTGTTGTATGAAACAGGGAATATTATTGCACTATTGGAATTATATCATTTGCCCGGTGCGCCGGGTGCTTAATAATAAAATTTGTATAGTACTATGATAAAAAAAATACCTAAAAATTATTAAAAGTTGTTTGTTGGGTCTAGAACTTTAAAAGGAAGTAAAGACAATGACACATGACTCTGATGTCCGTTATTATAAAATTAATAGATCTTCAGGTTTTGCGTGTATTTTTTTATTTGTCTAGATGTTATCAACGTAGAAATGAGAATTTTGAATTTGTATTGCATCGAAAATTGTCTTTTATTTTCTATTTGATCACACAATGAAGAGCGATTAATGGTTTGTAAGAGGATTACATAGTGCGACGTCCTCTTTTTAGGAATGTTATTAGTTGGTAAAAACATTGGCATGCTGTACTCTTTACAAGAGAGAACAGATCTATTAAGTTATAACTGTTGCTTCTACAATAGAGTAAATAAAGTAGTGATAGTAACTTTAAGTCACATTAATGATTTCTTGTAATGAGTTGTCGTAAGTTCTTGTTTCTGAATATGTTTGTTTTGTTTCAGAAAGCCTAAGAGAATACTTTAGTAAATACGGCGACATAACAGAAGTAATGGTAATGAAAGATCCTGCCACCCGGCGGTCGAGGTAAGTTTCCTTCAAACAAATCGCATAGAGTCAAGTAAACTAAGCTGAACTTCAACTCTCTCGCTCCGGCCAAGTTTCCAGGAGATGAATTAACTTAAGTCACTGATGTGGTTCTGGATAAACTGGGTTGTTCACTTAGTTTCCTTGATGTGATGATCCCTGATACTCTCCAAAACTCTATCCATCCTTTTGACGTATCGCCCCTTTAATAGATTCGGACTTGTATTAGAGAGCAGGCCGAGACCGAACCGCAAACTTTTCCAACTTCAATGAAGTTTACTCTCGAGATTTCATTAATTACTTATAGCTTAACACTTAACAGAAAAAGTCTTTTCGAGGGCCCACACGCTCTAAATAACATATCGGGTAGGTCTGCATCGAGCACCATCTGCAATGATCTCATCAACAACACGCTTCAATTTTTTGTTTTCAATATTTAGATGCAAATAGTTGTAATTTATTAGAGTTCGACAAGCCTTTAGTCGTAAGTAAATTTATTTTAGGATTTGTCGAAATGATAGCCAATCATCAACCGATTGGATAAAACATTTACAAAGGCTTTTTCCTGCAATGGTCTCACATTAAATCACTTTGATGTAGAGCTCATGCAACGTTCGTCCTAGGTGTTAGTGTTACTAGTTATAGTTGCCTATCTAGTAGTGTTTTGTGTCTTCCATTATTTAGCAGTAGTTGTACATCAACTGAGACACAATGAGATCGTCCATTAATGATATTCAAATCTGAGGATTTTCGATGTTTTTACCAGGATTAGAGTGCATGCCTTAGCATACGAGCTTTTAAGAAAGGGCTTTTGCTTTGAGTCAGCAACTTGTGTTGTGTTGAATTGTTTTACTATTAAGCTAGAGCTATCAAATTTATGACTGCTACATAAAAGTTATTTCAAAAGTTTTATACACTTTACTTCAAACTTCAATACAAGTTTGATCGAACTTGCACTGTAATAAATTCATAATAACCCAATTATTTTTATATTTTTAATCGGAGAGCATTTGCTTTTTTATGGAGCTTGTAGATACAACTTTGTAAGTTTGTTCTACGGTTTAAACAGGTTTTAATTTACTTAAGATGATCATTATTTCCCACAATTTTATGCAATTTTTGCTTATTTAAAAACGGGGATTTTGTCAGTCTTTTGGCCGTGTCTTTTGCCTTGGGTATTAATGAAAAGCTTTATTGTTAAAGAGATAATCATTTTGCGGCCAATAATGAATATATGATAGCGATAAATTTCCGCTATTTTGTGTCTTTACGGTCCAGTTTTCGATTCACCATTTGGGTTTAGTGTTATCCAAAAATAATTGTGGTTCAATAAAATTGTACCAGATCATTTGAAAACGAGTTATACATCGATGAGGCAATTTTGTGAATTTATTATAGTATTTAATGTGCATTCTGGGAGCATTCATTACCTTTAAAATGCACCGCAAATATGCATTTAATATTTTGCACAAAACGCTCCAACGCGAACGAATCTCGTTTGCTTAATTATTTAACTCGGTCGGGTTAAAACGGCTATATCACGATGTTGTCGATGTTATGTGCAAGTTGTTAATGAGAATAATTAAAACGGCTTCAATTCTCATTTGTTATTGGTTTCGGTTATACTGGAGGCAACACAATCGGCCACATTTGATATAACAACGAGCAGACCTCAAACTATAGGTTCATTCTGTCGTAATCAGATTTCTGTTCGGCGAATTTGATGTCATTTGTAGCGTATTGTGCAAGTCATTCTTCGTTACTGTGCATTTCTCGAGGAAGAAAACATACGTTTTTGATAAGCTTATGTTTTTTATTGAGTTTTGCATGAGGCTTAAATTTCGTCGGAAAGCGCAGATTTGAGCGTCCTAACAATTATTCAGTTAGTTCGGCTGGACAGAGCGGAAACAATGAAATTAACTGCAATTGGTAATTGTGTTAGCGATCGTCAAAAATGTAATGAAAGCGGCGCAATGTAACGCAGGTAGCGATTAAACGAGTCGAGATTGTGTTTTTCTCTTTTTTTTTCTCTCGTATGCTATTGTAGCGTGTCAGAGAGCCCTTTTAAAATTGGACCGTTCCATCAAAGTCTGCTACATACTGTGTCCGATTTATATTAACTTTGTTCGTGAAGTCCGATCGCGAGGCCATTCAATGCCGGAACTCTCCGTGTAACGACTCCATTGCACCGCCAATTTAACGGACTGCTTAGAAACTAATTGCTAGCCAGAATGGAAGGGCTTTTGCACGGTTCCTAACCTTCTCAGGAATCCTCATATTATTGAGCTATCCTCCACATTTTTATTAGATTGATGCACGCTTTTCAAATTCACAACAATTTTAATTAAACAGTGGTAAATTTCCCGGAAAAAACGTTTCGTTTCAGAAAAATATTCCAAGCATTTGTCAAACGGGTGAATCACAATACCGAAACCGTCAATAAATAACTCGGAACGAGCCGGAGCTGTTGTTATAAGCAGGAGGATTAGGAATGTCAAAACAAATCTGCTCCAGCTCGGGTTTCCCAATTAATCAGGTCAGAGGTTGGCAAACAAGAGATATACAATAGTTTGACGATGCTTACTTGTATGGAGTTGTTTAAATTTACGATCCAGTTTTGACACTCGCGATTTAGAACCAGCAATTTTCAAACGATCATTTTGCTAACAATTTATCACAGTGCAGTTTGTCTTGTTTTTGATCAATTTCTCATCAGCTTACCACTCTCTTTGCATGAAACCTACACTTTTGATACTGAGATCATAATTTGCATTCCCAGTATACCTACAACACTATTAAATAATTTTTCTGCTCTATACAATTGAAAATCAGAAGAAAAAAGGCCATCATAATAGACCATTATTAACTCAAGAAGTTCACATCGAAAACAACAAACTGTGTTGTTCATTTTTTTTGCTTCTTATTTGTGAATAACTATGTTACAGTTTTAGTTGAGAAATTGAAGTCTAGTATTCCTGAATATTCAGCTTTTATTGTTTGAAATTGCTGTTTAAATAAATCCGTTGAGCCATCATTTTAAAGTTGTAAAGAACATAGAAAATACAATTCTTTTTTTTTTGGTCTTGCGAATTAGCTTTCGGTACATTTAGAAAAAGGAGCATTGATCGCGCCGTTTTCCACTAACCAATCTGTAAATTTACACGCTTCGCCTTGATTAAATCCACAGTGGCGTGTAAAGTTTCACGGCTAATTTTCCGGCGAATGTAAAATTCCGGCCCCATTTCATTAGGTGTAAATAAAACGTGTTTGCGGGTAATAATTGCGTTTAGACGCATTTGCGGTCCACTCAGTGTAAAGTGGTCTTTTGTCTGCTCCATCATTTCTGATGATGTTGGAACTGGTGGCGTTGCCAACAAATCTGTGTCTTGAGAGCTAAACATTTATATGTGCTCGAAACGTGCCGTAATATCTTCAATATTTGTATTCTTCGTCCTCTGGCCCAGCTCTGAGTAAATAGTCGAATCGTGCCGGTGTACTTCCAGACTTTAATATAGAAAGGGTGGGTCGAGAGCGGAGTGGAGGTCCGCCGCAGGTGTCGTGGAAATATGAACACTAGGTAATGTTGCAACTAGGAATCTCGCCACCAGCAATAACACTATGTAATTACTTGGGTTTAGGTGCTCTCTCTGGATGTGCGTGGTCTACACGTGGATGATGGGTTATTACACGACCGACCTCTATAACATAAAACCTGAGAATTACAATTTATTATTAATACATCCACATTGCACACAACCTAAATTGGCACAAATGATGACGACCATTAGCATTTGTGTGACCACCCTTACAATAAGTACACAAAATTAACAATTCACCCTATACTATCTTAAATTATATTGCAAGTTGTATTTTTTTATTTTTCTATTTTTATTATTTTCCTTAATGTTTATATTAATGTTTTTTTATTCATTGTTAAGAATATGTTAAAATGGTTGAGTTTTCGTCTGTTACAAAAATAAGAAATAAATTGTATTATTGGTGGTAATATATCTACTAAGAAGTCACTGGTGCAGCTGGGGTCGAGAATTAAAATACGTAAATGTAGGTTTTGTAGTTCAGTACCAAATTATTTGCTTCTGCAGCTGAATTCCTCCGTGACAATAGTGCGTATTGGAGAATGCTGGAGTACTTCTGAGTGCACTGGATTAATACGGGTTTGACATTCTTTGAATGTATGGAATTATCCGTATACGTTAACCACACTCTAGATTATGCCATTTGTTAATACTAATTAATACTAATTGCACATGGTTGAGGATTCCTTTAACCGATCGAAAATTTGCAAATCATCTCACACACACATTTGTATTTACCAAATTTACATTTCACTGAATCCCACTTCTTCACCCACTACAGTTGACTCAAATCTTTATAATGGTATCATAATATAAGGAAAATAAATTTTGCTGTAATTCTTCTGGGTGTGAGTTATGTCATCGTCCACTTTAAGTTATGTTCCGAAGGCGTCTGTCGGAAGGCAATTGCTCGCACACTTCAGTTTAATTTCTGGTGTGGCCGGAGGCGACTCCGGTATTCCTGTCTGCCACATCAGTAAAGGTTTTATATTTGCTTTGTCTTGGCGTGTATATCGTCAATCGTTATCCGAGACTCAAGCGCTGCCCATTTCACGGTTAATGAAACACACCTGTGTCGACGTACTTTTCACCTTCTATATTTTTTAAAAATAATGTTGTCGACGCTAATTGCATGAGCTGTTTTTAAAGGTAACAAACGCCCGCGTCGTCTACTAACAATATTTTACTGGCTTTTAATTTTACGTAAGGTGGAAGCGTTTTTAATAGCAGTGCTTGAGGTTTTCAGCGCAAAATCGTGTATTTATCATCCAGATATTATACGATTTTGAAGATTAATGCCGTAGGAAGTTAGGCGGGGGGCAAAAGGAGCAATTGTGTAATTATTATATTAATACATAATTTTTCAAAAATACAAATAATATTTAATTAATAATAAAACTTGAAATTGATTTAGTAGGTGTCACACCACTTGGTATAGGATTATACCGTGCAATCAAAAAAAGTAAATTAGAGTAGGCGACGATTAATATTCTACAGTTGACAACACGTTGGCTGAGAATC
This sequence comes from Tribolium madens, assembly GCF_015345945.1. Classification (NCBI taxonomy): domain Eukaryota; kingdom Metazoa; phylum Arthropoda; class Insecta; order Coleoptera; family Tenebrionidae; genus Tribolium; species Tribolium madens. The sequence goes on along the minus strand of NW_025400983.1, from coordinate 13,135,171 downwards.
TGCGCTGGAAATTTCCCACACAAACTGAAAGTGAAAAGGACCATTCACTGTTTTCGTCTTGTACAGCATTTTTGTAATAACTTGTAACATTAAAAATTTTCTGCTCTAAAGTAAAGATTATTTCACTCAAAATGAATAAAACGCAAACTTGACAAAGTTTCCGCTGACATTTGATGTCAAAAATCAGGATTGCCATCTGAAGGACTTTAATCACCGCCTACTCTAATTTATAATTTTTTTTGATCGCATGGTATTACTCTAAATGTTAATTAATGTTAATGTCTTTTAGACATACGAGTAGCTTGTGGATTTTGATAAGATTTCACAGATTTGTTTTTACGTTGTGTCGACCTTCTTTAGCAGAAGAAGTGCTTACGGAATTATAACACAAAATGGATTGATTTTGTTTGATAGACGTATTTGCTATGTTTCATATATAGGAACAAAAGTGTCGGAACATCTCTTGAGTGATGTTCTTTTGAATTTAGTTAGCGGTAACGACAGATCTTGCAACAATGTTTAAAAAAAATCACCAATTTGTGAGTTATGGTGTAAAATAATCTTGGAAAAATAACTTCAAAAACACGAAATAATTGGACTCAAGTACGTGAGATTGGGGTTAGTGGAATGTGTTGTGTTGGCAATTATCAAAAATTTTTAATTGGTGATCTCGAGTTTGAGGGCGTGTCTGGGGTAATCAGCACTGGCACAATGACCATTGTGCGGGGTATCTTGTCGCGTCCTAATCGCCGTCATAATGATTGCGAAAGCTTTATCCGATTATGGTAATGTTCTCGCTGGGTCCGCCAGATAGCGCTCCGTCTGAGACGCGCGTTCGCTATCATTGTTTACTCGGGGCTTTGTTCTCTCCGTGAATATACATGAGCGTTACATATGGAGTAGGCTGTTATTGCAGGCTTGTCTTCTGTCGTCTTGGTGTGTCCCTTGCCCGCCCGCCATGCCATTGCGCTTGACAAGACCCCCGTCGACCTTTCAAACTTTAATATTGTTATAGATGTGACCGGAACTGAAGCTGCGTCCACACACACACACACAGCGCTCACTTTCTTCACTTTAGCTTTGGCACGAAATTGGATTCGACTTATATAGGCGTCACTTTGCTGGAAGAATGAGATTCTAAATTTTATTTATGAATTATTTATCTCGAGTTTAACAACATGCTCAACACTCGCATTATACCCAGTCCACATCAACGAAACTTCCAAATACTCGAAACTACTCGCCGACAAGTTTTTATTGCGTTTTCAGAAATGTAAAACTCTACGGCACAGTTGGCACGACTCGACTCGTTCAAGACACACCAGCCTAACGGAAATTATATCGCGCACACATCGCACGATTTTTCTTCAATCTCGACGATGCATTAAACATGCAAAAATCGTAATAAACTTATTCGTCGTTAAATTAAATCACGACAATACAGTGCATTGTGTTGCTGCTTTAAGCAGCATATAAATCAGCGAAATTACTGCTCGGTTATAAATTTAAAGAGACAGATTGTTGAAACCCTGTAATTTCAGTGATGAACTTGACATGCGTGTATGTGGTTTTAATACCGAGCGAATAATCGTCACTAGAATAGAATTGTTTGGACGATTTTATTTTTCTTACTAAACGTAGTAATCACTTTTTATGAGTAAGTACTCTGGAAATACCAGGGTCATTGAAAACAAAATTACTTAACTCACATCAGAATTTAATTTTTCCATACAATACATATCTTTCAATAATAATGCTCTATTCCAAACCTTTCTTTAGATATACTTCTCTATTAAAAAAAGAAGCTTTTGGAAGGTATGCAATAGTTGTTTACCAACACAGTGCAAGAAGACATTTTTCGAGCATTTTTTTTGTCTACTATTTATTTAACCAAGCATTAGCATTTTTTTGTTATTAATAAAACTCATTGTTATTAATAGTGAAATATTGTTTACTACTGGTACCAATCATCTATTGATAGCACTCGCTTTTACGCTTGCTAAAGTATCAATCGAATTACTCATAATAGCGATTTTTTTTTCGAAATTTTTAACATTCAAATTGGAAAAATGACATTTTATAAAATAGATTTTATTATTATCAAGTAAAATTATTTTTAGAAAACTCAAACAGGCCGGTAATTTTTGGAATAGAATATAACTATAGTTATCAAGAGCAGTAATTTAACCCTTCATTTAACTTCAAGCTTTTTTTGTAAGTTTTCTTATTTTTCTACATACTATTGTTTGTTAAATTGTGCGAGTAATAAATGAAACAATTGACACAATTCAAAATTTTCTGAATTAACAAACGTTTCAAGTATCTAATAATAAATATTGTTATAGTTAATTTTTGTTTCATATTTTTTATACATTGTCCTTGTAATATAAAGAAGAAATAATGCAAAGTATTAAAATGCAGCCGTATTAGGCGATTAGGAAAAATTGAACGTTTTATTCTGAAAGTTTCAATTGTCTCGAACTCGACTAGACAATTTGCAAGTGAATTTTGTATAATGAAATATCTATGATATTCTCAGCTCTTATTAGATTTACCACTGAATTTTGATATTATTTTGGGAGAATTGGAATCTTTTACAAAGTTTTTATATACCTATTTCAATGTTTATAACTTTTATGTGCATTTTGCATAAAATTCTCATTCTCTCTACTACTTTCTTAAAATTTTGTTTTTCAGTTATAATGGGGCGATTTGTTAGTAAGAAATTTTGTCTTGTTCTAAAGGATAAACTACAAAATTCTAGAAAAAAGATACGAATTTGTGCAATTATCTATTCGAATATCGTTTTAAATTTTTTGCGCCTTTCTAATTAAAATGTTCTAAATTGAATTTCATCAAGTTATTTAGATGGAATAGGTTTTCGTACACAAACAAATCGAAAAGGAAACAGCACTTCCTTTCGTTGATAAATCGTGTTTCTCTAGAAACTGAAATCCAGTTTAATATAAAATGATGGAACATTTCAGCGATGTAAATATGTCGTTATTAATCAATAAGAAAGTTGACTGTGAGTTATGAAGTAAGCTGCAATAAGAAAACAACGGAAGTCGGCAAACAGTTTCCGGTCGGAATAAAAACCGCCTTCTTGTATCACGAATCCACAATCTTAGCTCGTAAAACTCCACACTAATGACATTTTAATGTATTCTTTCTGATTAGGTACAAATTACCTACGTATGAACGTGTGTGGACTAGTACAAAAAAGGAATCAATTGAATGAATCAGTTTCAACATTTTCTTTGTAAAAATATAACTTTACTTCTCAACGTGATTTTGATGCATTTTTGAGGTTTTGCACAAAACATTTTTTGTGGGAGATAGATAAAAACTTACAAAGTCAAAAAGCTGATCAGTTTTGAAATCATCTCACTTTAAAGCACAATGTTGTTGTCTTTTTTACCGTAGTTGTGCTCAACGTTACCATGTATAAAACCGTTTCCATTATGTATGCATTTCCCAGTCTCCTACTATTTTAAATTTTTAATAGAAAATGTCCGTTTTAATCCGTCTGTTTATTGCTTTTTATCTGCTCTTACATCGCTCCGATGTAACAAGATGGAGCCGCACCCCATTAAAGAGTTTCCACGATGCTAAAACTAATCACCTGTCCTAGATCAAGGCGACGTTAAAAGCGCATACCGAATCATAACTTTTATGCACATTTTTAACTGCTCCTTTTTATTGTCGGACTTTGTAATAAAAATTCCAATAAATAAAATTGACGGGGTTCATGGCATGCGGTATGGAAATTTCACAAAGTTGATAGCGTGACTCAGGTTTAAAATACAGAGATTTATGAAATTCATGACTGCATTTCTTTTAGATATGTATGTGTGCGCTCTATCAGTGAGGCGTTTATTTCACGATTGTTTGCATCTATGTGGAGAAATATCATGTGTTTGTGTGCTAGGTACGAGATTCATTATTTCAAACTACCGTCTGGAGACCACCTACCCAACGACGCCTCACTCCGTCATGACCGTTTCCCACCATCTAGGTCAACAGACTTTGCACTTTGCAGCTCTTCCCGTTCGCTTCTTTTCATTGCTGAAATCCTAATCGGACGGCTTTTCCCACAACTTCTCCACAATTATAGACGAGAACAACAACATGAACGTGAAGCAAATGATCCGGAAGTTTTTCAAAAAGCCAACGAACGTGCCCATTCATTTTACGACGAAAGATTTGTCACAAACCGGTAATCACAGGATTGAAAAAATATCAAAAGGTACTTATGCAGTGTAGTGTTAGTAATCTATCTACACTAAATAGCTTTCAATGGTAATCGCATCAGTTGAATCGAAAAAATGACTAGTTGACGAGAATCTGAGAAGACTGTCGTTCCTGAAGTTTTTTTTGAAACGGTTTTATTAAAAAGTGTGTAATAGAAACTCAAAATAAAACAGTGTAAAGTTTTTATTTAAATGATTTTACCAATACTTGAGGCCATACATCAATTACCTCTTGTCTACAGGCAGAATTTAGTGTTACATATAAACACATTGGACACAGATTTCAATAAGTGCAATCTTCGTTACAAGAATTTTAATGAAAATGGGTATAAGGTAAAAGGTACAAGCAGGTATTATGAGAAGTGGCAATAAATTTTGTGTAGGTAATTTTTGAAATGAGCTTCAAATTTATGCAAGTTGAAAATTTTTATTTAGCTTTAGTTTTAAATTTGTCAGTTTTCTTATTTTTTCTCAAAGTACAACTTGCTTAATAATGTAATTGCCTTCTTCTTCATTCATGATTATTCCGTATTCTCATCAGTTTGTTGTCGAAAAATCTTGTTTAGCAAACGTGACTTATAAATTATGTACACTTCTATTCAAAAAAAGTGTACACGTATTAAGGGTTATTGTGAATGGGACATTTAATTAATCTTTTTCAAGAAATCGTATTACTTACATTTTATTTTCTATGTCATATGTGATAACATTGTTTTTTATAATTCAATTATGCTGCGACATACAACATCAGTAACGAGAGCGCGGATCATTACTAAGAAGTGTGGTCTAGGTGTAAAGGCAGCGGCATTCCACTTAAATAATAGTACTGTTTTAAAGATGTTTCGACTTCAACTCCACGGAAAACGTCTAGGGCCGTATGGCAAAAGAAATGTTTAAGCTAAATGTCAGGCTTCGTTCTGCAGTAGAACTATGGGATGTTGTAGAAAATACATGGGAATGTTTAGCGGGCACTTGTAGGTATAGCCTTGTATAGCGGTACCGAATTTATCTTTGTTTTTGTCGTTTTGTTTGTTCCGCATTTCCGTTTAAGAAAAACACACCTTTTTGAAATAACTTACAAAAAGTTGAAAAATGGTGACAATAGAAAACTCAGATCGATAAAATTTTACGCCATTATGTATTAATAAGTTGCTGAGCTATTTGTGTTGTTACACGAATAATTTTTTTCTATTTGTATCCAGTATGTTGAATTTTGTTTTTTTTGTGAATTATGTATTTTCAAGGTAGTATTTTTGGTATTTTAAATTTGCGTCCAAGGAGAGGATGCAGTTGAATATTCACATTTGTAAGTGGTTGCAATTTTTGCGTGAAATTGCTTATCTTTTGTGTTCGGTTGTTGCGTTTGTTGGCACATGAACTGAAGGGCGCAGCCGAAGGGGAAATCGGATTTATGTTGTCAAGACGATAGCGTGGCGCATTGATTGATTGATTACCTCGCGGATGAATTATGCCATAGTGGATTGGATTAGCCCTAATGGTCTGGAGGAATGTCCGTGCCACCACCTCTAGACCTCTTCGGGATTATCACCTGCACTTCCAATTTATCATGTGGTCACCGCACTTAATCTTAGCTAATTTCCTTGCTCCCTCCTCGGAATGATACGGTGAATTTCACTGATTGACTGATCGTTCTGGGCAAGTTCACTGCTTTTTACGCGTCTCGTTTAAAAACCAATACTGATTGATGAAACAACTTTTACGGATTTTTACGTATTTTTTGCAGAAGGCCGGCAACTACAAATATTACTGATTGATTTGTTTTTCCGCATTTGATGAGACTGTTACATATTTCATGATGTTGGGGGTTAAAACGAAATTAACACTTGCGAAAAACAAACAAAAAATTTGAACGACGAACACAAAAAAAGGGAAAAACATTTATTAAAAAAAATTGTGATAAATCATTATTCTAGAACAGACGAGTGGCAACTTTTTATTTTCTAAATTACAAAATAAATATATTGATTGAGTGTTTAACAATTTCAAGTACCTAATAGAATTACTTTAAACATTTTTAATCAAAACTCTTAGAGTAACTGCATTTGCTTGATACTTATTATACATACATAGTCCACACATGTGTAATGTACTATAATGTTGATAACAAGTGCCTTAACGTGACTTTACATTATGAACACTAGAATAAAACAGTGATTGTCGTAATTTTTTATTGCTCGTAACACGGGTATTGAACTAGGTTAAGAAAACTTAAATTTTGACAAATCCTGATATTGGCTCTATCAAGAAAGTGGAGTAAATTTTAGCGTCTTTGGGTTGTCGATCCGGAACGACAATCGGGGAAAAAACAAAGGAAAACCGTACAATATCTCCCAATATTTTTCCCCTATCCGATAACTCGACGTTTGTTTAAAATCAATTTGGAATGAAACTTTTCGCCGGAGTAGGAATTCTATTAAGAGAACAAAGATAATTTCATAAAACTCTTACTCTATTTGTTCACTTTTATGGTTTATTTTTATTTCATTTTTCATTATACAGTTTTTTGTGTGCGTTCCGGGAAAAATTTATACTCTTGATGGCAGTGAAAGGACTCGATAAACGCGTCGAGTTGTTAAGAAAACACGAACGCTTCAAGATCGATGTTGTAATCATTTTACATTTTGCAAATGTTTTTGAGAACGAAAGACTCCCTTAAGGATAAAATTGCTTTGTTCGGGCTTCTCGAATGTGATGCTTTCTTAAAAAAAGCGTATATTGATTGTTGTGAAGCGTAGGATCTCTTTTGGCCCCGATAATTAAATCATTTGCTAAACTTGATTCTTCGTCACAGGTGAAGATATTTCCTTGTGTTCCACTCATCGATCTGATCCGTTCATGGATTCGATTGAGCTAGATGCCGACGTCTTTGATCGTGTTGCGATCGCTTCGACTGCCTCAAAGGAGTCAACGGATTGTTACATATCCTCCAGTGGATTAAAACGATAATATTTCGTGTGTTACCGCTTCCAGAACTCTATGTTGTCCCTTGCGATCTGTCTTTTTGAAACTGTTGCACTTTTTTAGGTGCAGGAAACTCGTTTAAGGGAAGAACTATTGAATACTATCTGTGAGAACGCTCTTATATTTTACGATGTGTTGAGACGTCGCATATTTTCTTAAGAAGGTTCTCAATTTTGTAAATCGAGTCACTCCGACACGGAGTCTCTGGGCATTTAGACGTTACGCGAATATCCAATATACCTGGATTCAATTCTTGAATAGTAAAGTTGCAACAAGACTGCCTCGATTGATTTGGTCCAGCTGGTCACATTTTCCTAAAGGCTTCAATAGAACATGTTTTTTATTTGCAGGCTCAACTAGCTACAAAGCGGAACATAGTACCGGTCTTACTTTTAATGAGCAAAGTTGGGAAATACTTTGTAAAAGGATTTAATTATTTATCTCATGAAAAAGGGGTTTAACTTAATTTGTAGCAGTCTTCAACAAATTTGATAGTGAACAATGAAGCAGGAAATATTGAAAGCACTGAAAAATTAATTTAAAGTTTAAAGATTATGTTTTTTTATTAAATGTTCCTCTTGTTTTGCGAGTATGCAGAGTTAAGTTTGCCGTCTTTAAAAATTAATGAAATTTTTTAAATGTAACTTTGGTGCACTGATCATAGACTTGTATTAATCGTTGTGAAATATTTATGGCTTCAATGAAAGTACTTTTTGAACTCACAATCTTTAAAATTACATTTTCCGACTGCAACATGGGGCGAAGCTTTAACCACCAGACGGCGAGAGTGTCGACGAAGTCAAAAAATGTTTACTAAGTTTACGTAAGCAAATTTTTTGTCACAGCACAATTTTGCCCTTAAGATGTAACTCAAATAAAAGAACAGACTTTTAGTTTTAGTTGAGATTATAGCCGTACCTGGAGCTTCTCTGGTTTGATTGACACAGCATGAATTCTGAGGTACTGCAATGTATATTTTTTGACACCGATGTCTTCAAACTTGTTCTGAAATAATATGCTTCGAAAAACGGTGTTTCTACTGCGTTACATTTCACTCTGCATGGAAGATATGCATTGTAAAATCGCTGTGAAAATAGATTCGTATTTCGTTTTCCAATTTGTATATTGCCAAAATAAGTAAATAATTAATGTTTGTTGGTAAAATTATAGGAAAACCATTACAGTAGTGTTAAATAATTACTGTGATTATTTGTACATTATGGCTAGATAATAAAGCATATTTTTAAACCTAAGAATGAACAGATTAAAGTTGTAATAATAGTCCGTAAATATGTTTTCTAGTAAAAATAAAAAACACTGATTGTTGTACAGGTGCTTGAAGAAATAGTACTTAACGTTACTAGCTTAACGTTACTACTCATTTTATAAAAGAGTTTTTACCAGTTTTTACTAGCGATAGGAGGGTGATAGCTGTTGAGCCGCTAGGCAAGCCCGTTAGTAAAATTCGTTACCTTGCGGGTATTGTTGAATCTTTTATTTGTTCTTCACTTGTAAATTAATCATTATAATCATTAAAAATTCTAGAAATTCTGACATTTGAAATTAATAATTCTGACATTTGGAAAAATCGAAAATCGAAAAATGATGAGCTTTAGACTTATAACTGGCTAGCCAGTTGGTAAGTAACATACTTTACCGGTTAGCTAATTATGGGAAATTTCCAAGGTGAATACAGTGTCTTATGAACTGACGATTACAAGTGAGAAACAAATAAATAAATTTATTACATGTAAGTGTAGATGGATTACTGAAGAATGTGGACCGTATATAAATGTTATTGGTGTTTATTGTTGTCAGAACCGTAGAAAAACAAATTTTCTATTTGGTAAAGAAATGAAGTTTTCACTGTTATCGTAAAAAGTTAATATTTTTTTGTTGGCGTGTTATATGTGATGTCCACTACAAGAATACTATTTTATGTTTACTTTTGCCGAATAGACAGTTTTACCTTGTTTAAAATATATTTTTTTGTGGTTTGTCTTTAACTCAATTTCTCGTTAATTTATTTCTTCCATAAAAATCGAATCATTTTTATCGGACGGCGTATATAGCGTTTTATGGCACACATTTCGGCAGCAAGTGTTCATGACTTGTAATTTATTTAACTTTTGACCAACCGTTTTTAACGGCTAAATTACCGTAACAAATAACCGTTACTATAATAAAATATTACTTTTTGGAAGGAACATGAGCTAGTGAAAACTATATCAATAATACAGACATAGGAATGCGAGCTAAAAAAGCTCTGTAATTTATGTGACTGTCTGTCTCTAAGCATGATAATTGTATGGGGAAGGATGCGCTTGGTCCATTACTAGATTGGTTCCAGGTTGGCGGCGGTTCTTCAAAGTCTATCAATTATATATTAAAATGATTTAATACAAAGTTACTTGTTATTTGTGGTAAATGAACGTAACAAAGGCATATATGACGTTATCGGGTAATCTACATTACCATTAGTTTACATTACTTGCATGACGATCGAGTCGGTGTTAATTTATTCAATGGCATGTCCTACGCGTAATTTTTACTATGATTAAAATTTAAAAATTGATCACCCATTTTGTTTCACCACTAATTAGAGTAAAATGCTATCAGGTCATAGTTTTTTCATGAATAACTATAACGGAGGAAATTAAATTAAGTCTTGTTTTTCACACCATATCAGAATTTTAAGTGACAATTATCAGCAAACGAACTAGAACTAAGTGTAATCGGCGCTCCCTTATAATCATGTTTGAATAATTCTTATAATTATTAATGATGAACAAGCAGATTTAAACGTACAAATATTTATATTTCGCGGTGTTTACTTTTGTAGAATTACCACCCAAGAAACTAATTACATTTCCCAACAACTACCTCTGGCATGAAACCAATTTCAGTTTGTCTTTTTTTGTATGGAAGCTTTGGTTAAGTTTAACTAAAGCTCTTCTCGCAGAAAGCTATGAATAAATAGTTTTCTACTTTCCTTAAAAAACCAGTTTCTTTTCAAGCTTGAACTAGCAAATTTCAGTTTTATCAATTGATTCTAATTAAAATCAGGAATGATGCGTGGTTTTGCATTTTGGGGAGTGTTCTGGCGAAAAGGGGATTTTATTAAAATGGAAAATTCGCGACATGTAATAAATTGCGATGCATTATTCTTCTCGCACAATTTAGAAGCAAGCTGGGAAATAAAAAGCTCGTCTCGGTGCAAATTGAATGTGAATAAAAACGACAATGCAAGAAGATGCAGCGCGGTTGGACAGTGTGAGCTGAGCTTGTTAGGAGGTGGGGACCATGTGATTAGGATTCTTTCTACTCGTGCATCGGTACGGTTTTTGATTTTTACGACGAATTCTGAAACGGTGCGGTCAGAGTTGGATTCAGGTTTGTTGCCGCCCTTAGGCAATATTTTACGCGGTGATTCTCAAGGGGTATGAAATAATTTTTATTCGCCACCGTAGACACTGATTATTGTTTTTGCGGCCTTTGAGATTCAACCGAATTTGACGCAGTGAATGTTCTCAAAGCTATAATTTTTAAAGCAAACATTTATAACAAACAGAAAACTGCAACGTTTTATTTTTTATTAGAGCTGTTTTATATACTGCGGTTTAATTTTATTACATTTAAAGCATAGTTTTTATGTTATACAGGATGTTTACGGTCTTTGATTTGAAAATTGCACGGGTAATAGAAAAGTGAAGAAATAGTGTAACCGAGAGAAAAAGGTCACAGAATTGTTATTATTAATAATGCAAGGAATTATTTTTTTTATTAAGATAAAATTGCATTGTTGGAACTGATAAGAAAATTATATCCACGCCAATGAAAGAGGAAAGTCACTTCAGAGTTTTGACACTGTCATCATTTCATTTGGTTTTGTCTTAGCTTTTATCAAAATTCGAATATGGTTTTTCATAGGTGTGTTTTGCTTTTTCTTGACTTCTTTATTAACAGGATTGCAAATATTAAAGTAGTAAATTTGTTATCATGAAACACAATGTAATGACACTAATAGCTATTGTTTCACCCAAAGCAGAAATTTTTAAACACATTATACAAAATGAATGATTTACTTTTGTTATTAGAATTTTTATTTTAGGTATATAGGATATTAGTTTTCTTCTTCAGTGTTTATCATCTTGCTTAAATTTTAACCTCAAGACCGTAAACACCCTGTATTAATTAGAAATGACCGTGGAGGGAGAAACCACTGGAGGGAGCATAAGTATTTAAACTGTGCTCCCCGCAAAAGTGTGAGCGCTCAAGCTTTTTTCCTCACTACAAATTTGAATACAGTGGTGTAGTCAATGTTTTTTTTTATATTCAGTTAACCAAATAACTAAATACACTTCCAACTAACATTAACAATTAACACTAATACTTAAAACTAGGCAAATTATAAAAAAAAACTGTGTAAAACAAAGTTAATAAAGACATAAATCAAAAGACAACGTGGAAAAGACGGAGACAATGAGATGCCTATGATATATGCTGATTCGAAAAACAACTTTTAACTTGCGCACTGTTTACTCATTTACTCAGGAAATTCAGAATAGGTCGTAAAAGGTGCTCGATCAAGAGGGCACACTGTCTCCAGTTGTTTTAACGAAGTTAACTTTAAAACAATAGTGTAACGTTTCCAAGTATACCATTTTGTACCACCCTGAAAACCTGAAGTAAATTAAGTTAGAACACCTTTAAAACTTTTAGAACCAAAGATGTCAATGGTGGTACCTTCGAGCATCTCTTGTTGTATTGAAATAGTTAGTCTAATAAATGCAGTTCCTAAATTACGTTATTAACTTTTTGAAGTTGGAGAAACAATAAACGTCAAATATCAATGTATGTCATTGTTGTCCGACAGAGGGGTGACTAAAATTCGGTAAAATTATAGCAGCCCATGTTTTTGCATCTTCAGCGCCATTTTTAACACAATTTTATTCTTTTTTTTTTTGTAAGCGGGACTTTTTTCGAGAACAGATTTTTGCTTATGGAATTTTTCATTGGCGATTAACAATTGGGTCGTTGCACATATTTTTTTACTGTATATTCTGAATTTTTATTTAAAAATAATTGACCCATGTTTTCCGTTCTTTTTTTTGAAATCTTAATTTTAGTAAGTACAAAAAATTATATCAAAAACTCGTAAAATGAAAAAAATTCAAAACTCGCGCGTTTTATTTGCTGTGAGGTAATAATCCATTCTTTACACTCATTGGCTGTTTGAATGTCGGTAATGTAGATTGCAGATCTGTGTTAAGGTTATATTTTGGTGTTTGTTTATTTTAATATCTGAGTTTTGTGTATACAATAATAATTATGATGCCAAACATGAGTACATTTAAGCGTTGTGGTTGTGATTAAATATCTGCCATATTATTCCACCTTGCCACTGTCACACCTGTCGTCAGTGTTTTTGGGATTGTTACGTAGTAAAGCGGGAATTTATCTCGGATTTAAATTCTACCCCACACTTAATAATCGAAATTATAGTATTTCAAATTCTTCCAAGTTAATTTTATTGATGGATCGCTTCTTTGTAAAGTAATTTCTAACGTATAAAAGTAAAAAAAAAACTCCGATGGATGTAACGACCCTATTTGATATAAATTTTAAGAAATTTAGCATTTTTAAAAGACACATTTTAAGAGTATGATTGTTTTTGTAATGCGATATTTATTTTTACCTACTAAATAATCTACATTTTAAATTTTGTTAGAATCCGTTAGCAAATAACAAAGATATCACATCGAAAAGTCTTAGGTGAGACACCTGTATAGCCTGTTATATTTTTTGATTTATATTTTCTCATATACTTGTGTCATACATACTTTAGAGTACTTGTCTGCTTTTAAAATAAATAAGGAAGGAATAAACTGAGACTGCATTATAAGGCTGTCTACGTATTTAACATAATTATTGTTTACCTAAAGGGAAAAATTGCTTCTGAAGTCGCTTTGATGTCACTTTAATTCGTCAGCTGCTATGAATGAACGTGTGAAAGTTTTTCTCTTTTGATTTTTGAAACATGTACGTACTGCTAAAGGACGGTTCTTTAAAAACTAAAAAGGTGTATTGGGTGAATTTTTATAGCCTGGTGTTGATAATGAGCTTAAAAAGGAAATGTGCAATGGATTTTCCATATGCGTGTAGGTATTTGTAGGGGTGGTTATCAAATGGCTTAGCCGATCCATCGACTGATTGGTTCGCGATGTGGCATGAGAGTGGATCAAGCGGGAAGGCGCAGCACATTAATATCTCTGATGTATTGATCAGCTTAATGCATATTTCCTTCCTACGATTTTGCGATATTACAATTTCAGTTTAATTTCCTTCGGCTTGCTTGAGCAATATTGCGCGGTTTCGATTCCTACCCGTCTTTCCCGACTAATCCACGAATCTGGACCTTACTAGCAAAAAATCTTTTTTGCATATTCGGTGCGTCGGGAATTTTCACGGACGCAGCTATGAAAGGAGTTTTGATATAAAACGAGTTTTCAAAGTTTCTACTTGGGATTATTCTGTTTGTTTTCAGACATCGATTGCTCCCGTATCGCTTTTGAATCGCGTTCGCATTTTTTATTCTGTTATAGACTACTTTTCGTGTAATGAAATGCTTTTTTTATTATTTTCTCTGCGTATGCCAATATTTTATTTCATCAGGAGAAGACCGCAAAATCACAGACTTATACACAAACAACCCAACATAAAATATTATTCCATCCGTAGCGAGTTAATACCGACGAAAGCAAAACTACCACTGACACTAAAAGATGCTTTAGAGTAGAGGAGGAAAAAGGGAAAAATACTTTATTGGCAGCAGACCTTCAACCGTAAATTCTTTAAGTTGCCATAAAAAAGAGAAATCCTACCGAACTAGCTATTTCCGGTTCAAACAGGATATATCAAAGAGGTGCAAGGTCGCCATTACTCACAGGATCGGATTTAGTATAAAGTTTCAATATAGGCATAATTTCATCACGGTTTTGGAAACCAAGCATGAAGGCTATAAAACTCTTACCCAGATAGTAATGGATACCACAGATAATCCAAAGCCGGCACAAAGTATGAAATTTCTATGTCACTATATCAATGCTATATTTTAAACAATCTATAAAATTTCAAAGTTAAAGAACGTGTTTTTATGTTCATTAAGGGCGAATAAATTTCTTTGATAGGTTGTCGGCAATCTTCGCTTTTAATACATTGATAAAGTTTAATTAAATTTGTTTAAAATGTTTTACTTTTTATATTTGTACGTTGGTTGTTTGCAAACGCCATTAATTTCCAACGAACGTTTTCGGTTTTACGTTGTTTACGTGGCACACAGTTGAAAAGATAAAGAATATATAACTGGAATAATAACGACATATGTCAACGGCGATTTTTGGTGGTTGTTGAGTGTGATCGTCATTCTCGTTTCAATTCAGAACGGTAAAGCAGTCAGCGAAGCTCAATAAACAAAGGGGGCGCAATTTCTCTGACATGGAAGCAGGCAAACGAGCTTTGGGAAGCTGGATTTGGGGTACATCGTGGTGTTCCGGTCGTAATCTAGTGTGTTGATAGCTGTTATCTGAAGAATATGAGGCAGTGTAATAGGATACACATAGATAAGCTGTGGCAACATTTACACTTAGCCAAAGAACTATGTTGTTTACGTTCTAATTTCACTAGTGTGTTTTCACTTTTCTGTTTGTTTAAGTTGTTTCGCTCGAGTCGATTCAGCTTTATTTGCCATTTTGTCGTGATTCAATTTTATCAGCCACTTTAAAACTCTTACGTCGAACAAAAGCTAAGAAAACTGACGACTATCCGATGAATAGTGTTCTGCTATTGTGTCAGTGCGTTTTTCGTGCAAGGGTGTAACGTGTGAGCCGAATTTAACATAAATAACAATTTATTTGGACAAGTTGAAATTGGTTGGTATTGTCTTTAAACATGAATGTTAATATATGGACTATAAATCTTACCTTTTAACCTCGTTTCTATTAAAGTCTTTCTCTTCAGCCGCATACACCCTAAGATTTAGGGTTAGATGAGCACGCATCTTCCGGAAGCTACCCTAAGTGAGTTTTTGCCCCTGTAAGTAAGCTACACTACATCATCCCATGCCCGCAGCTCGCGGTTATTTATTGTGAACAAACACGCAAAATGCCCTCATGTTCTACAATCAAGTCACGTGGTCGTGGCGGGCCACTGTTTAGATAGCACCCAAATTACTGATCATTCTGCAGACCTTTTATACCGAGTGATTTATTTCCGGCATTTTTCAACGGACCCCGGCGCATCCACCACCGTATAATTTTCATCAACGACTTCTCGCACACTAATATTCCAAAAGCCTCTTACTTTCTCGGATAAGCTCTAGAGAAGCGCTGGATAAAACATCACAAAACTTAATCTATTTAAAACAGCACATGGGATGATATTTTTTAAAAGGAAAGGATATTCAGCACTGCAACCGAATCGATTGCACCACTTTGGAACTTATAATTGCGTTTAAGCTTCTCAAGTTGAACCAAATTTTGTTAGAAAACTACTCCATAATGCCACCACGTCTGCTTGCCAAATAGTTGAGTTTAGAACAACACTAACTGTGCCACTGCTCGAAATTGTACACCATTTACAAGAAAATTATACAGTGGCACAAGATTGCTGCGCTTGCAGTATTACGGGAGTTTTTGCCAACAACATATTCGTCCGAAGTAATGGCGCGTTTTTCACCATGCAGATCTCTACGTACCGTAGTAACACTTAAAATACCCACAATGAAAAGAAACTTAAAGATGCGGTAAGCAAAGAACGTTAAAAAGTCTCGACCAAATCCACTTAATAGTAAACAGTTATTTATTAAAGTTGTAAAAATGTCAGTCATGTTATAAAATTCTAGCATAAAGAGGTAAAAGTTGTTTTATGAGAGCACTTAGTCGGTTTATTAAAGCTTAGCAGTTATTAAGCAAGAATATCTTAAAATCCACTGATTTGATAATGAAACAAATACTACATTTATAGTTTTCCTAATCCGCTAGACTTAATGCTTGTTTTTTATTTAAATCTTCATTAAGTTTTGATAATTTAAATTAGCCTAAGCTACAACTACTTATGTTTTATTTGTTAGTTATGACTTCACTCTGAAGTTTACAGAAAATTACCTCTGATTTACAAATAAAATCATGAGGGTGCTGTAATTATCTACAAATATGGACAATAATAACCTTAAATTTGACAGTTAAGAAAATGAAATAATGATTGATTCTTCTTAGCGTTGATTGTTTATTATAAAACATTTGAAATGCATTTCAATTTCACTCTTTAGCTAAATCGATTTTCGGACGAGTGCGCTTTATGAACGTATGCTTAGGAATTTATTATAACTTCCAATCAGTTTTATTAACACTTGAGTCGAGCGAAATGAAACAGTCTCAGATTTGGTTTAAATGCGCAACACGAAGATTTTACCTCGAGGAAAAGTCATTCATCCGTTTCAAAAAGATCTTCTCAAATGATTTTAATCATCCAGCGACATATCTACACAGGTGATTTGAGAGGTCGTGTAGGCGACAGCTGTAATTTCCTATACTTTTTTCAACGAACGTATAGAATGTAGGATGTAGAGGTTTTACGTGAATGCGTTCTGTTGCCCTCAGGAGGATATTCCCGTTTTTCATAATTTTATCTTCTTCTTTTCATAAACTATGCGAACTTAAATTTTATAAAAATAAGTTGGACCCATTAATCTTACCGTGCTTGAGCAAAGTATGGATATTTATTTCTCGTTTTTGAGACGAAATAAATGAATAGTTGCTAATATAAAAACATACTTGAGAAAAGTGCTGCAATGACGGCTGTCTGTTTTAATGATATGCTAGAACTGGTGGCGTTTTACAAAATTTTCCAATCCATTTTACGTTTTCAATTGTCACATGTCTAAAGGTTTTGCATTATGCGGCATTTCCTGAATTATTAGCATACTCGACTCAACGAAAGAAACCTTTTTCAGCGCATTCGTCGTTGAGGTTTCTGTTATTGTGAAAGCCAAGGGTTTCCAGAAAGACGAACGGGTAACAACAGTAAATTATAGAGCTTTTCTGAAAACTGACAAAAGATATTAGAATAAAAAATATTTTGACTCTAGTTTATTTGTGGTACATAGTAGCCATTTATACGAATTACATAAAATAACATTTGAGAATGTATGTACCTAGTGTCCAATTCGGAGTGAAAGGAAGATAAATAAAACAAGAAAGTATTAAGGAAAAATAAAAAAATTATTAATGTAAAACTTTTGCTATGTCAAAAGTCTAATAAACTAGAATTTCTTTATCTTAACTTGTGGCGTAAATAGCTGTTGCTTTGTCAGATCGGTCATTTCGAATCAGTTTTCACTTTTATATTGGGCATTTAGGCGGTAATAATGGCAGTAAGTTGCGCTCGTATTTTTGTGTAGAGTCGGATCTAAATCACGAGAGTATAACGATTTTTCCGGCCGTAGTGGAAATTGCGCCAAATTCATTTCAGACATCGTCTTCGGTGACTGTGCTTAGTTATTGGCTCGATTACGGTGTGATGTTATCTTTCCCCGGGCGGACAATCTCGTCAGGATAGGAACTGTTCACAGGAAGTGAGCTCGACTCACGGACACACGAAGACCATGTAATGATACAGTCCTGGATGAGTGGCAGGGTTTTCGATATTGATCAATATAGGCTGCCGATCACCAGACGTAACAAATGTGACATCATGCAGTTCACTGACGCTGGACAAGCAAAAATAGTACCCCTCTTTGATATACACACAGAGACGAGACAATGAAAAATGTTCAATACACTTTACGGAATCGAATGTTGGTGGCGCGGTCGGTGAGAGCGATATGAAATGTGTTAAATCCTATTTGCGTTCAATTTGTTGCGTCAAAGGAGTGCTAAGTGGGAATTTATTGCGCCATATTTTATTGATGTATCAAAGCTTATGCGATTGTGTGTGTGCAATGTTTGTTAAGTTGGTTATTCTAACCAATCTGGTTTTATTTTCTGCCTGAAATGTTCTTTTTTTAGCATTCGGGGAAAAATATTCTCAGTATTCTTATTTGTAAATGTGATTTACATAGAGATTAATGTGTTTTTTTTTTAAATAAGATCAACAAGAAAATTTTGTCTCAGTCTTAGTTCTCAGTTTAATTAAAAAATGAGGAAAATTGTTGTCTTTAATCTCATATAAATAGAACAACACTTTTTTTGCTAATTTTAACTAAATTTTTGAACACTTTATTAGCATTTGAAGTGCTAACCTCAAAGATCATAATCAGTGTTAGGTATTTATTTTCTCATAGTCGTTTCTCACCAGCGTGAGTCAGCTCAGTGTCGTACGTAATGTTTACAATTTTGATTGGTCGAGTTTAAAGCCATGCACCAAATTTGCTAAATTTGGTACCAAATGCACTGAATTTACTTGGCGACAAATACATTCTATATCTTGAAAACTATTCAGATACTGGTTAGTACCAAAAAACTCTGCAAAATACAAAAACACAAGCGCGATAATAATAATAATAATAATAATATTCTCTGGCGGTGAGTTTTTAAGTTACAGATTTGACGATTTAGCAGTTAAAAACTGATACAAAGTTGAACCGACAAAATTGCTGTTTTTGACGTTGTGTTTGAGCGATATGTATTTTTCAATATCATTTTGGGCCAAAGTATCGTTTTTGGCATTTAAGTATTTGCTGTGGCATATTTTCTTTATTTGTTACAGGTTTAGATGCAACATAAGGCAAAATAAATCTTGAAACTTGGAAACTTTGAAATTTGTTTCTACTTTTTTTTTTGGTTGGTGAAATTTCTCACTATACAGGGTGTTTGTGGATTGCGAGCAAATATTTTAACCACTAAGAGAATTTGTTATGAAAGTCGAATTGAAGACCAAACAAATTCGGTATCTAAATTTTATTTTTGCAATTTCCCCCCTATGATTTTTACGAGCCATCCAGTGTGTCTGTCCTTGTTAGTTGGAAGTAAAAATATCAATGAAAATAAATTGCATTGAATGTTGACCGTGAAAGTGTTTATACAGAAAAAAGGAAACTTTTTGTCCAAAAAAATTATCACTTGTTTACACGTGTCAGTTTAGTTAGTCGTTAATGCGCTTTCGGGTGAATTTTGCACATCGATTTGAAATCAAATTGTTAATCAAGTCATTATGGCCAACTACTGAAACGCCAAATTAACTAGTGTACGGACATCGCACTTCCAAGACCGATTTTCACTAAATGTTTGGTCAGAATTCATTGAAGATCACCAAATTGGACCCCATATACGAGTATTACCTCAACGTTTAACTAGTCCGTTTATTTGGATTTTTTGGAAAATGTGTTGTCCGATATGGTGGGGGACGTGCCCTTGGCGACACATGCGGTATTTACAAGTGGAGCTCCATCAGATTATGCAAAAGTCGTCACCAATGGATTGAACAATAATTTTTCCTAGAGATGGATTGGTCGGCAATGACCACCGCGGTCACCAGATTAAATACGTGTGTTTTTTTGGGGGTTCACATGAAACAATTAGAGAATTAGTGTACGCTGCTCAAATTTATACCTTCGAAGGGCTGTGTGTGCGAACGCAAGCTTCCCTAGCCCGAAGAGTACAAGAAGTGTGCATTGCCAACGAATGACCACATTTCGAGCAATTTTTTATAATAGCAAGTATTGACCCACTAACATTGACACTGATTTACCCTAATGTAGCGAAATGATGTGCTTCTGACAAAAGTTGGAATAACGAAAATTGTTTCTTTTGACGAGTCCTATTAGTGGTTAAAATATTTGCTCGCAATCCTCAAACACACTGTATTTGAAACTGTTGATTCTTTAGAGATCTTTATTTGGAGATGAGTATTTCTTGGGGAGTGTTCCTTGTATAAAATTGTTTAACCTCGAAATCCTTATCGATATTAAGGGAAATATCGTCAATACAAAGTATCCAAAAGCAGATTTATTATTTATGCTCTGGAATGTTAAAAAAAAATGTCGAAAGTCAGTGAATCTTATAGAGTGTAGCTATCTGTTTTTGGGCTTAAATTTTCTAAGATTGGTACACCTCCTTTATCACATAAGTATTTTTATTCATGTTAGATATTAGTATCAGAAACACTTTTCTGATGAACAGAAGATAGCTTCGTTATCTTCGATGATGATCGTTAACTGGCTATTACTTTGACACGTTTTGTTAATTTGAAAACATGTTGTGTGAAGGTTAATCAGCACGCGAGCCCCACACACGCCAACTTGATGAAAGGCAATTACATATGCTCATGAATCTTATGACACTGCACTGGGTTTACGCACCGACAACGCTTTATCCTCTGAAAGGAAAAAATCCCTCGTCGCCAGACATTATTCAAATGAAAGTACCTGTATAGTGAAAAGACTCCCGTGTCCTTTCATTAGGGACGCACAGAAGAAAATACTGCCGACATTCAGGGCATCATTAGAGCACGCCCGTTTCGTCTAAGTGTCTTACAAATGTATACGTATAAATTCTTTGCAAGTTGAACACGGAATGAAGTGTTGCGCCCACGTTTATTGCGTCTTCGTCCTGATTACCAAGACGAGCTGCTGCATTTGTCAACGTATCCTTGATGAGAAATATGTCTTACAGGACGAGAAAATGCGAGCTTTTGTTAGAACTCGTCTGTCTTGTAAGATCCTTTGTAACGCGTTCAGAAAGAAAGTCTTATTCCACTTAGATTAAACTGTTTACGTACCTACATTACGCGAATTTATGTCATCGTGTGCACTGATAAAACCACTTTATTTCTCGATACCTTCTATTCGTCTCTATACACGAAAAATTTAATCAAAAGCAACCACATCGCTTTTTCATGTCAACATTTTTTCTCGACTCATCGGCCATTTTCATGTCCGAATTTCATCAATGCGCCAAATTCCACTTTGTGATCGTTCTAACATTCGATGATGTTTTCGATATTTCTGTTGACAGTTTTCAGATATTTTGTCTGTGATTTAATGCGTGAGTTGCAGAATAATTTGATATTTTCTCTCTTGAGTCCATAAAATATTACATCAAACAGTTCGAGAAATTTCTTCTGGGAGTGTTTTTCAATGTCTGAGACAATAAACAAACTAAGAAGAAGACCTAGTGTAATGTACAACATGCTCTAGTTTAAGAATAACCAACTTTTAGTTGGTTAACAACAATCTGTACAATGGTAGAAATCTTGGATAAATAAACTTTCATATACAGGGTGTTTACAGTCTTGGAGTTGAAAATTGACCTAGTAACAGAAGAGAACAGAAATACTGTAACCAAGAAAAAAACTCACACAATTGTTATTATCCAGAATGTTATTTAACTCCAAAATATTGGTACACGGTTTGAGGGTCACTGGAATTATTTCCTTGTTCAGAAAAAAATGTATTGTTGCAACAGATAAAAAAATCGTATCCATGACAATGAAAGAAAAAAGTCACTTCATAGTTTTGACATTGTCATCATTTGATTTGCTTTTGTTTTAGTTTTTATCAAAATTCGAAGGTCTTCTGTTTAATCTTTTTCAGCGAATGGTTTCCAATAGGTTTGATTCGTTTTTCTTAATTTATGAACATGCATGGCAAAATATTAAAATAAATTGGTTATTGTGATTATGATTTACGGTGAAACACAAGGTAATGATACTAATTGCCATTGTTGCAGCCGAAGCAGCAGTTCTCAAACAAATACTGTAAAATGAATAATTTCCTTTAACAACGTGAATTTTTGTTTTATATAGCGTATTAGTTTTCTTCTACAGTAAATATCCTCTCATTTAAATTTCAACCTCAAGACCGTAAACACCCTGTATACGTATTTATGACTTTTTTGGACCTAGATGGTTTTCGGTAAAGGGACTTGTTTCGAAGCAAATTGTTGGAGTAAGGGAGAAAATTATTTTTTTTATTCTGAGGTTGTACTCATTTCATACTTGTATACGGAGGCTGTTCCGGATAAACTCCACAGAAGTAGTGAGAGTTCTAACAATTATGTTTTATTTAATTAAAATTTTGTTTGTAACCCTTAATCGGTTAGGTTCTGTTCAATGTTTCGTTTACACCGGATGTGTTATCAACTTCGTTATTTAAATATAAAGCTATATTTTTTATTAGGTTTTTGTCTTACTTAAGTGATTTTGAGAGAGTCTTTATCAGCCTTCCCTATACCTACTCGTAAGTTTAACCGTATTCGAAATATTTAGAATTTTCTAACAAATTTTGGATTTGTATCGACTTCAAAGTCTATAACTCTTCCATTTGTAATTATTTTGAAATCGTATTTGGGCATTTTTTGTTGTAACTGAAAGTGCCGCCATCTTGAAAATATTTTTATTGAGCAGGACCCAGCCGATTGTAACTATAAACAAAATTTTATATAAATGTCATTGTTAGAACTCCCACACTTCTAATGTGGGGTTTAGCCGAAACAGCTTGTATAACAACAGGCAAACAATGCAGCCTGCAGTGATCTACACTTATTTACTTTATTTTCTGTTTGTTTTTTTTTATTAAATTTTTTACGGCTTTCTTTTGTTTTGTTTTTTAATTTCAAATTCTTTTTGAGTGAGAAGGCGGTAACTTCAAGAAAATTTTATTTTTATTGAACATTTTGTTTTAATCATGTAATTATAGAAGTTTAAAATGCTACACTTTTCATGTAGATGTCAGAAGGTATCAAGAAAAACATTAAAGTAAACGATTTTGGACTTTTGAATATACTCTTTCTTTTTGCTGATTCATTTAGAATATTGTTAACCTGTGGTGTAATATGACCGTTAAAGTGCAAAAGTAGCGTGATCAACCAGAGGCGTCGAAATACTTTGCAGCCGCGAAGTCAATTAAATTTCACACGGAAACGCCACAACTAACGTTTCATTACGTTCAAATAAACGATGCTCTAGCATAACATTTTCAGTTATAAAACGGTTTAATCCATCCTCACATGAAGCAACGATTTTAATAATGTCTCAAGGGCAGATAATAAAAAGGATAAAGCCGACACTTTAAATCGTGGAAGACGGCAGGCAAGTTGGTTTCATTATCGGCCTCATAGATTCTGTTGTCAACGTAGCTTGCAGAATGCAGCGAGTTCTATTAAAGTGTACAGGTATATAATGCAACCTGGTTGTCTCGACAACATTATACCTTCTTATAAAACGGAATAAATTCTGGATATGTGCATAGAGGAAAGTCGTCCTCTGGGTACAATTTTAAATGAATTTTAGCGGACAGGGAACATGATGCTCTTCTCGTTTTTTTTTTTTATAAATGTCAAATCTCAAATGTCACAACTGGAATGGAAACGCAACTTCCAAATGCGAAACGTAATTACCATTCATTAAGAGGAATTAAAACTGCGGCCCTCCACTGACATTTATAATTGCAACATACTCGTAAGTAGATCCCAGGAAATAAAACACGGCCAAATAATAACCTGCTATGCGCTTACTAAACGGGAACTAAAAATGCCATGTACTCCATTCTAATGTTATTCATTACATAATGATTGATAGTTTTTAAAAATTAAAATAGATAAATATCTAAATTGGCGACATGACACAAAAGACGTCCAACAAACACCAGAAATAGATTTACAAACGGGAAATTACGAACCGCCTTGATCTCAATTAACCCTTCAAAATAATCATCGTTTTACGTCACAAATGTGCAGTCGAAAGGAAATAAAACGAGGGGTGCATTTCACCCATGCAAATGGTGATAATCGGCCAGGTAGCAGACATGGCTGTCGGGGACAAGCAATTAAAACTAATTACTTTATGGAGCCGTGATTGCTTGAATTAAGCCGTAAGTCTGGCGGAAATCGAACTGCAGATTGCGTGAGCAGCGAACTAACAAAAGCAAAAACTACACAAAAAATATCAACGTTATTACTGCGCATAAGGAGTGAAATTTTTAGCTCAAAACAAATTTTTCGAATAACGAACTCGGTTTAAACCCTCACAAATTATAATTCATTCTTGGAACAATTTTTCAAGCGACGTTTTGTGCCGATGCTTCGTTTAGAAACAATGCAAAAGGGCCCAGATATTTACGGAATTGAAAAGTCAACCCCTAGAAACCTTTATACGAATATTTTGCCAGAAGGGGAGCAAACTTTGGGCTTGTAGATGAAATAATGATTGCTAAAGACGACTATGGGCGTGCAATTACTTTGATAAATGTCGTAAATAGCATCTTTACGATGCAAAGTAGTCTGCATAAAGGAATTTCATTTAGGGAAAATAAAGAAAAGTTTTATAGACTTTGGATTAGTAACTTAGTGGATTTCTTCTTTGTCCTAAATTACACACACTCAGGGTAATTAATTATAAACTAATAATGTTTTTATTATGAAACACTTTACTACCCACGTCTTGATTCCTAGCTTTAACAAGCCATCAACGTTCCGGGGAGGCATTTCATTCAGTAAGCAGTGAAATGTACCGAAACAATAGAGATCTGTCTTGATCGTCACTTATGCTCCGTCAACGTTCCAACAGCCATCTTGGATCTTGATGCATCAACGGACCTGACGTTGGCTTGTTGTTTCTGAATTTATGTTTTGATAAGACAAAGCATCAAAAAGCCGTCACTAATTGAATCACGAAATTCCCTAATGGAAATCGAAGTACTTAATGAGTTTATAATTGAAAGAAAGTGAATATTAATTTCATTGGCGGCTTGCTCATCGACGTTTTTCCGCTCTTTTCCGACCAAAATTGCCACATCTGTCGGTTGATAATAATTATCAAAATTTTCTTTGCGGGAAAAATAAAATCGTCTGCGCGTTGCCTCAAATTGAAAATGGTTAATTTGACTGCTGCTTAGCATATAAATTGGTACTAAGATAAACTGCGATATACAAGTTTTTACAATGTTATTAAAGCGATAATCACCGCCAGTTTGAAACAATGGGGGTAATCAAATTTTTACAGTTCCTGGCGAATGCGAGTCGTTTTGATCGGTTCTCAAAGTTTGCGTGTTTGTTTTTGTTACAGCGCAGTGCTAAACGTATAATGTTGCTAAAGATGGGGGAGTTTGTGGGGGTGCTAATTGTTTAGTGCCGGCGTCTGATTGGAATGCAAATCGTCATGGAGGGCCCTTTAGGGCACGGGTGTAAAATCACAGAGTGGCCGTTAAATTGGGGTTCTCCATATAAGCGTAACAATGGTATAACGTTGTAACGCATCGTCGCGTTCCGTGTGGTCTTTCTTCTTCAAGACCTCCTCCGCCTCGCCTCCTCTACCATTTGCCTATTGGTTCTAATGACATTACCGTCAATTCATAGCGAAGCTGATGTAATTATGTTATCAGGCGCCCGAATATGCCGGATTTAGAGCCATCATAAGTCCGTGAGTGCCAATCTCAATAGATGTTCGCTGTCACTCTCATTACGCTACTATGAAACCGTTTTACTTCACTGCCACATTAAATTTAATCGAACATCAAGATCTACGACAGGCACTAAACTCAACATATGTCACTAATAATGCGCTTTAAACATGATAAGACCCACCGGGTGTAAATAAAAGCAAGGCTGCGATCAATATTTTAGCGGCGTTCCGCATTATAAATTTTTGCTCAGGACCATATGCATAATTGGATAATCCGCATTAAACACCATAGGGGTAGGTTAGCAGCAGCCAAAAAGCGACTTTGTACCAACTGATCCTACCTCATTTTCACAAGAATATCTTCTGGTTAAAACGGAATTTGGATGAGGGACGGTGTACTACGGGTCATCCTGCGCAATTGTCGGTCAGTAATCTCAACGGATAGGCTCTCAGTTATGTATTATTAACGTATTGATATGAATCTGGTTATGTGATGGGCAATGCAGGATTCACACAAGATTATCATCGGAGCCAATATTGGTTTACTCGTTGCAGAGCGGCGAAATTGGTGCATTTCCTATTAATTACGATAATCGGACGTTGGTTGATAGCCGTGAATCATGACCGTTTCAAGCCAAAGTCATTTAATTTTATTATCACGAATGCGAACTCGCCACTAAGATAACCCATACGGTGGACATCACCATTCAGGATATTCTTCTAGTTCACATCACATCTTTTTTACTTCTATCTTTTCACGCGAAGAAATTCTCACGGGTTTAACAGTCCTCTTACAACCAACCAGAAACGTATTTTGACCCAATCATGTGGGGTCGTTATCTTCTCAATATTTCCATTCTACACTATGTGAAAGGAAACAGGAACGCAGTATCAAAAAATTATATTTCAAATTACTGCTACTGCTACTACTACAAATTGTGGAAATTATATATTATATTTTTCTGATGTTTTATATTTAACAGACCTACATTTTTATAAATGCATAAATGCATGATTTTAGTATTATTATGATACGGTAATAGAGCAATTCTGAGCTATTTTGAAGTAAATAATATGATTCATTTAGGGCCAGTTTCATAATCGAATTAAAGGGACTTTAAAGTTAATGTTGGTTTAGAATGTGCTGATTACTATGGCTTGTTGACAAAAATTTGACATTATAAACCAACATTAATTTTAAAGTCCCTTTAATTCGATTATGAAACTGGCCCTTAGAGAATTAATTCAATTTTTATTGGTGCATTTGAAACTATAGCACCAGAGAAATAAAAGAGAAATACAAGTTACATTTACCGACTTGTAATCTTTGGCTAATTTTTTATAAGAAAAAATTATCATTATACAATCGTATAATACATTAATAATAATTAATTATAATTAATGTATTATTTAATTATAATTATAATTAAATTAAATTATACGATTATAATTAATTATAATCGTATAATACATTCAAATTTTTAGATTACTTATTAATCGAATTTCCGGGTGGCGAAACTATCCGTAATTTTAAAATTATAACAGAAAACCTATTTGAAACTGTATTTTTTGAGAAAATTTTAACCAAACTCAAGTTCTTACGCGATTATTCTAGAACGGTTTAATTTTTCCGTAGAATACATATTTCTTTAGTTTATTTTACGACCGAAAATTCATGTTTTACATTTTCAAAACGCGTGGTTTATAAATTAAAAAATATTTTACAGTTTAGACTTATTTCGGGACAAATTGAGGAAAAGCTTTTGAACATGTTCAGCTAATAATTTTCACTAATTTGTTAAGTTTCATTAAAAAAAAAACCTTGAGGACCTTAACTTTCTTAGGTACCTAAACATCGGTCTTACACAATCAATTTTTATAAAAATTTAATTATTTTGTCAAATTATTAAAAAAAAATACGGAACAAACAACAAAGAAACATTAAAAAGTGAAAAATCACTAAAAAAAAAACAGTCATTGAGAGTCATTCGGTATAAAAAAATTTATAAAATGGACACATCGTCTGTCAAAAATTGCAATTCAGCACTTAAGTTAACACTTTCAAATCTAAAAAAAAAAAATTATATTTCGGACTGTTAAATAATAATGTTATTATAGGTGTATTCATAACATAATTTAAATCATTCCACTCTGTGGAAAATAAATTTATATCCCACTACTATTTATATTTCACAAATATAATACAAAGACATATTCCACGACTCTAGTCTGTATTGTTTCAAGGTATTTGACATTTTTATTAACTAAATTAAAAAACGCCAACTTTGTCAATACCAAAAATCGCAAATATTATATGTATAGGTAGTCGTAGATAAAGCGTAGTACCCGGAAATACTTTTTTAATGGTTAGTTATTCACCAAGAATATTTAAAAACTACTGGTGAGGTTTAGGAAAAAAGGCTTAGTAGGTATTAGTTTCTTCTCAATTTTGGGAATGGTAACTTGGGTTTTGCTAGAGAATGAGTTTTAATATTAGTGTATTTATGAACGCAATTGACCGGGACTTTACTATTCTTGAAAGGCATTTTATGAAAAAAACATTGGGAAATCTTAGTTTATCGCAACAACAAGCAACTTCTGATAATTCGTGTATGTACAGGGTGTTTCACATAATTTTACGAGGTCTGCGCCTGTGAGATGCCATCAATAATACATATTCCGATACGAACTCGATTACAAATTTTGAAAAATTGGATAATCTTCTCTAGTTTGTTCACCCTTTCAAAAATTACAACGTTTTTAGGTAGTTGGTGAATAAGATAGATAAACTACAATCATATTCATGCCGTCTCTTGATAGAACAAATGATAATTGTTTCTGAAAAACTGCAGTTTATGACTATTAATGAAACAGTGATTAGTTTGACAACTACTGTCATGGGTTTCCAAAAATTAAATAATTAAATGTGTATTTTTTGTATCCACTGTTCTGTGACTTTTGTATATTTGGGTGCGTACATTAGGCGCAAGTCTCGTAAAGTTATGTGAAACACCCTGTATTTGAAACGCAGTAGGATGTATTTGACGCAATTTATGTTCACGGATTAAAAAAAATTCGATTATATGAACTTGAGGATGTTTAAGTTGACTAAGAAAAATGAAGCATCACGGTGTCATTAATTAAGTTAAAGTAATTATTTCATGGAAATGTTTTGCTTTTGCAAGTTTTGTCAGTTTACATTTGTAGTGCTATAGTTGTTCACTTATAATTTTTTTTTATACTTACATAACTTCTTTGCACTTTTGTTTGCAAGTTTGTTTATACCTACCACATTACTGTAGAATTTGCTTTTACCATGTTTTGTATTAAATAGGTGAATTTTAAAATACAGGTGGGATTGTGGTTTATTAATGTTAGGTAGTTGGTTGTGCAGTTGTAGGTCTGTGTTTTATTGTTGCGCCTAATCAAGGCACTCGTGCCTCCTGTTCTCGAGTTCCTGCATAACTACTTCCTAATTTTATTTGCATTTCCGACATTATCAAGCGCGTAATCTGTTTTTTTCCTGTTTTTAATGAATGCTTCTGAACTCCACTGATTCACTGGTTGAAAATTGATGGGGCGTGGAGTTTGGAGCTGCACCAAAATGATAAAGTCAGACGAAACCGAGAAGTTTGTAAGCTCTTTTGCGATGTAAGGGCGGACCGTGCATGTGTAATGTCCACAGACTGATGTGCTTATCCGTTTACTTATTATTGCTAATCCATTTTGATTCAGTTTCTACAAAATGAGTTATAAACGTTAGGGTCTTAAATTCAGCAAAAGTTATTTTGTAATTAGCCGTCTCACGATCAAACGTCCTTCCCGGCGAGATTAGAACGTAAAAATTATCTCTGAAAAGCAGAAGCATTACGCTTAACAGTTTAATGCCGCGATTAAAACGGTAAGGTTATTCCAGTGAGGTCGCAAAATATGTTGTAAAATTTTAATGAGCACTAAAGTTTAAGTTTAAACTTAGTTTAAGTCTTGTTTGTATGTATTTGTGCTCGTGTTGTCTTAGACACACCGCGTGGTATTAGGTTTTTCATTGCTTTTACCATCTTAAAAGGGAAGGTCAAACATACAGATTTAATATTAACTTTCCACTTTTTCGTGAGAACTCTCAGTACGTTTGTGCGGTTTATTTCTTCTCAATTAGCAATATAGTAGATCTAGAAATAGAAATAGATGGAAACATAGTCAAGTACTTTTTTGCTCTCAGAATGGGACGTAAATAATACCTTTACGATAAATATGTCGAAATCCAACACCGCAGGTCAAAATTTTGCATTTCATTGTATTGAGAAGAGAATTGTTCAGGATACTTTTATAAGGATTAAGCTCGGTAGCAGATTATTTGTAGTTTACCGGAAGGTGATGACACTCATAAAGTAATTAACCTGTTTTCAAATATTTCTATATCTACTTATAACAATGGATAAAGGGTATCTTATGTTTTCAATTTTTGTGTTCTAAACTATCAAACTTTCGACTATAAGTGTAATTAATCTTTGTTAGTGTTGGCGGGTGATGGTCGTCAAACAATAACCAAGTCTAAACCTAAAGGATCTTCTTTATATGAATTTATATAACCTACTCTCGACAGGAATTTAATCGCTTGCCTCAAATTAAACGCATCGTGAAGTCCGGAGTCCATTTTAACTAAAACCTAATCAGATGTTGAAGTTAAGAGCAAGTTTTAAACGTTTGCGATTAATATGTAATGAATAAACTTTTAACAAGCATTTTAAAAGAATATTTTGTTTTTTTCAGCGAGTGCAGTTTATGGTCGAATTGTATTTATTTTGAAAGCGAGCTTACGTTTAACAAATAGTTGGTTCTTAATTCACAAAAAAATAGCTTAAATTTAAAAATATTGTGGAAATAAATCAAGGACCAGTTTTGCTTTAGCATTGTAATACATAAACCAGTCGTCTTGTAAAGATATGAGTATTATGTTTTTTCAACGGCAGAATTTACTGGAAATTGATAAATTGCTGTAAGCTTTTCAAACTGTAATATTTTCATGTTTCACCTACTTAACGCCGTCGCTTCTTATGAAAGTTATGGTAGTTATATACACTTACTTCATCACACACTTTATTAGCGCCGAGCGTCGACGAGTATAAATTTTATAGGAAGCTCCGAATAAATCACAGAGCTCTTGATCTAAAGCTGTTTTACTTATAGACAAAAATTTGTCTTGTGTACTTTTTTGAAAACTAGAATCCAACAAATACCGGCTTCAGGCACCCACATCTTAGTAAATCTTCACTCCCGGAACAGAAACTCGTAATTATAGGCCATAGATCAAAACTGTAGACCTAAGGGCTGTTATTAGTTCTCTACAATTTTCGTCACCGTTAAAACGGCTCTATTTGCTACTCTTGGGGGTTTGTCGTTATGGCCACAATTTACATACATTCAGCTTTAAGTACCAAAAAATACAGTGTCGTTAGCAATAAAACATTTAATTGGTTCTTGTCAAAGACAGACTTCCGTTAGTTTTGTCTAGTCGATTTAAATGCGTGCTGAATTATCGAATAAAGTATCCACATTGAGGCGAGGGTGTAACATTTTATAATCTCATTAACAGTAAAGGTTGTGATATGACTAATGCGCCAAACGTGGTAATTAGGTAGTAATGTTGATATTTTGTGATGAAAACGGGTTTAATAGGCAAGTACTTAATGAACGTCATTAAATTGGGCTATTAATTACCTTGTCAACTTTAACCGATGATATTTACATCAATTATACAAAATTGTGATAGTTGATACCAATATAGCACTCAGGTTTAGTCATCTAATGCGAATTTCTTTCCAACTCGATACATCAAGTACCTAAGTTTTTATATTTTATATAAAATACCATTCTGCTTCATTATTGCAAGCATTATGGTATGATATTAAGGGCCTTTTCCAACTATAATTAACTTTAGTATCAGTTTTAATCATCCTCTATTGTTCTCTTGTATTCAATATAGCACACCACAATAGCATATCTCTCTTGTGGCATACCAAAATAATTATAACGTTCGATTTTGTATGAATTTCACAAATTGTTCATATGAAGATTAATTACTCTTCGGAGTAAATTGTGTCTCTATTCGACAACGCAACTTTGCGGCTCTTCTATAGGAAGTTTCGCACGTGTTTTGTTCGACGGGAGCGTCAACAATAACGCGAGGTTAAAATTGGAATTATGTTTGGCTCGATATGTGGCCTTTTCAGTCTTCAATTTCGATTGTTGCATCAAGTCATAAACTTGATTGATGGATGGGTCTTGCCAGTTTCCTATTAAAACACTGTTGATCTATTTAACTTTCGACGGTGACAAGTACTCCATTTTTCGGGGTCAAGAGACAAACCATACTTCAAAGTATCAAATACCAAATTTAAAAATGTTTTCTTAGTTTTTCTTACAACTTTTCAAATAACAATTTTGGTTTCTTGAATGTAACGTTGCTTAGGTTTTACCACGGTTTCACTGTTAATTTTCCGTCATTTTTCAGTTAAACGTCAAGTTTTTTTTTTGAAGTGTAACCTAATAGTGATTTTAGGTGTTTTTTTTACTTTTTTTAAGATTTAAAATTTGAATCTGTGAATTAAGTGAACTATCAAATGTTGAGGAGTAAGGGCAATCCAGATTTAAGAAGGAATAAGCTGTAAGTCTTTAGTGTAAGATTTGTTAAATGCCACAAGTAGTAACAATTTTTTATGATGTAAAATCGTACAAATTAAGTAAAAAAATTGTTTAAAAAAGTATGATAAAAATGGTAATCTACCTCCTTACTCCGGTAAGGGTGTGTAATATATTATGGGGATTTGGCTGTAGGTTTAGGACAGAAGAGTGCAGATATCAGCAATGTAACAGGACACTTGCAGGACAATGTACAAGTTTAAGGATCAGCGTCAACAGCAGGGATGTTAAATGTGTTTGCTTTCCACACCAGATGTCATAAATACGAATGTCGAGTTCGGCTCAGTGAAGCAAAAATGACTATTTGTCTCTGAATTTGACCATTGTGGGAGATTAGAGTGCCTCTATCTCCTAATCCGGATTTATAACACTGTCAAATGATACTGAATTTTATCTTTATATGAGTTTTGCAGTCTAAACATTACATTTGGCTGAAATAAAAGTTGATTGTGTTACTCCAACGCAAACAGTTGGCACTATCGGGGTAGAATGAAATTTTTAAATTCTACCTATTGGATTCTAAAATTATCTAGGTATTGAGTTTTTGTAGCTGTATAGAAAATCTAAAAAGTCAAATAGTTGTGGTGTGATAACGATTTGATTGGGGAAACTTGATCATAAACACTATTATTAAAGGGAAAACAGCAACTAGGAATTGAGTTATCTTAATAATTGTGGTGTCTTGACTGCAACTTATATTAATTTGAATATTAATTACTAATATCGATTGGGTCGTGAAGTTTCGAGATGTTTTGCGAGTGTTATTAGAAGGGCTGAAATCCGCCAAAGTTCTCCAATAATTAATTGTAAACCGAACTGGTTGCACATACCGGCAAATTGAAACGCCATAAATTAACATTAGTTTTCGGGTTGGTCGTCTGTGTGAAATCATTGCAGATGTTTATTTGTATAGTTGAAAAGTATATAAGCAAATAAAAATTGTATCCGTTTCGTCCAGACCTTTCATCCATTGAGCATATCCCATCCGCTTAGTTCCGCAACGCCGCGATCTTAGACTAGTGGCTTCTATAGAGGTAGAACTGCACGATACTGATAAGAGGGGGTTTGAAGTGAGTGATTCTCTTTCAGCACAAATTGCGACGGGTCTGCCGTCTTCGGCGTCGACAGCGTCACCAGATTGTTCACCCCCAGGTACGTTTCTGGCTTGGTGTCGTGCTGTAATTACCAAAAAATCTGAAAACTCAATGAACACACAACGACAGAGTCTGTAGTTGATCTCTTTGACGCGTAGTGCCCCACGTAGCTATCTCTTATCTCTCTTTCTATGTTACTCTACTACTCTAGTAATGTTATCTTATGTTGTCTTATAGGGGCTTTGGATTTATCACCTTCACCGACCCGGCTAGCGTAGATAAGGTTTTAGCCCAAGGCACTCACGAACTAGATGGCAAAAAGGTAGGGTAGCTTTTATTTACCTAATTTATCTGTAGTGTCTATTTAAGTGTCCCTAGAGGACGTCATCCATCCAGCATTCAATTCTTACATCCATCGCCTTGGCATAAACTAATTAAAATTTTTTAAACATTGTATTTTTGAGAAAGAGATAGATGTGTGGGCAAAAGTACTTCTATAAACCTTCAGGTGCATGTACTTGTGGTTTATGCCATTATTCATCTCCGTAACACTAACAGTTTTTCTTTGTTCTACTCTCTTACTATTTTTCATTCTAAACATCATTGCATGGAATTGTATGAATACACTATCTTCATATAGGTTTTTTACATCTGTCCTGTGCGCTTGTTTATTAAATGTTTACTTACTGTGGTAGTCGCAGAAAAACAATATAATTATCTAAAATATTAATAGAGTTTTCTTGCTGATTCTACCTGTGATTCTACAATGCAGACTGTTTTTTATGTTTTTGTTTTAACTCTGCTTCTTTATCTTCCAATTTATTTTATTTTTTGGATTTTTTTAGCTTGTAATATTGGTTACTGAAGCGGATAGATTAAAATAACATTAATTTTTAATTTAGAGTCGATTTCATAACACAATTAAATAGAGTTTAAAGTTAAAATGTAGGTTTAGAATATAAAATTTTTGTCAATAGTAATCAGCACATTCTAACCAACATTTATTTTAATGCTTCTTTAAATAAACTGACTTTTATGAAACATCAGTACAAAAATTTGTATACAGGGTGATTTAATGGTTGTGTAGAAATTTTAAGCGACTGAACAGTCACCTGTTATGGTGTAAAAACATTTAACAAACTAGCAAATTCAACAATAAATTAAATCTAATAAATCGTAAACAAGAAAACTAAGAACCTACATGATAATATGAAAATTGACAGTTTTGTCTTTTAAAAAAAGGCTTGAAACAAAAATCTGAATTTGTTTTATCCTTGGCTGAAAGTCGAGAGTTGGTTCGACACTTTTGAATCACCCTGTAATTATTTCAATTACTCCTTTTTTCCTAACATTTTATGCATGTAGTAAGAGTTGAACACTATGTCAGATATCAAAAAACAGCTATTTGGTTAGGAGATGCCACATTGTTTATAATAATGAGTAGATATTTAAGGCAACTCGTAGTGTAGCGAGTTTTTGAAGACAACAACGAATTTTAAAACAATTTTGAAAAATGGCATTAGAAAATTACATTGCATTGAGACCATCATACGAAGTGATGTACTGACATCAAAAAGTTCTTCTATCTATCAAGCAAGCGTAGAAATTTAGAACACGTGTCTGCGGAAGATAAAATGTCCTAATGACAAATGAGAAATGTTAAAATATTTTTTTTCTACTTTGCGTTCGTACTAAGGTCCATTACGAAACTGTTTTGGGTTTCGTAATGAACAAAAACAGTGCTATAAAAATTATACTAAAAAGAGGGAAATTTTGTCTTATAATGTTGGCGACCTAACCGTTTTTCCATAGAACTGTCAGTGTCAATCGGTCTAACACAAATGAAATTATTCAAATACGAAATTTTTACTGTTTGGTTTAATTATAGATATATAGAAAATTGAAAATATTAAACCGTGATTCACGATTTGTATAAGTAAACACCAATAATATCTTATTTTAGATTCTTTTGAGAGGTTTTATAGTACCGAGAGATCAAGATAATTTGTAATCGAGTCATCCTTGGATCCAAAAACATATGTCTGAAACGTCAAATAAAATGATAAATCTAAAGGTAATGGCGCATGGTCAAAAAGATGACGATTTTAATAACTAAATTTTTGATGTATCTTCAAAAAAAACGCTCTTATTATTATACGTCGGCGACCAATTCCAGCCCCTTTTGCCATTTTTCTTTCGACTAATCATTTTATTTGACGTTTCATGTGCAGTTGGTTTAAAAATGGACATACGTTTTCAAATCCAAAGATGACTAGATTACAAATTATCTTGATCTCTCGATATAATTATTCAACTCCCTTAGATCAAATTTTTTTAACAAATGTCTATTTTCTAATCTGAAAACTAATAAGGAAATGATGACTTTTCAACCTGAACTGTTATATGTCATGATCTAAAAAAAAATATAATATTTTTATTGACTTGGTAATGAAGCATCTTTCTTGTTGGTATGTAATCTACTATTACCTATCTAATACCTAAGTAAGACACAATACAGGGTGATTCAGATAAGATAATGAGCCCGACGTTCTGGCGATGCAACCCAAAAATCAAATTTCATTTACGTTTTGATCTAATTTTAATTACGATTTGCATTTGCAATCCAAGTTATCTTATGTTGCTGACAGTGCAATTTATGGTTTATAAAAACTGTTTGCCTACCTTTAATGTTTAATTCTTTCATACATTTTGTATTGGATTTACACCGAAGACTTCTCTGACTTCTCTATGATTCCGCGAGAACTGAACGGCACTAATAATCATTCTCTGCACTGATGACACAAAATGATAACTTGGATTCAATTTGCAAATCCTAATTTAAATTGGATCAAAGGCGTAAATGGAATTTGTTTTTTGGTTGCATCGCCACATCGTCAGGCTCATTATCTTATCTGAATCGCCCTGTATTTTTTTTTAACTGCTTGATAATGTAGTTTCTATGTTTTTTTTTCTAAAAGTTTTGTTACATTTCCTTTTTTTACATAAATGTGAAATTTTGGTTCTATATTTAACAGTAGTGTTTAGCAAAAGTGGAACAAAAAGTTGCAAAATACAGGATGCGCCAGAACTCGCGCTCCAGATAAAAATGCCATGTAAAGATACCAAGAACATGGAGAAAATGTTAAAAAATTCTCTCTATAACAATTTCGAAGTTAGGAGAAAGTTTTAATTTTTCACTTTGATCATATATAATATATTCACTGAACTCCCGACGTGTCAAAATGACGTTAAGTTAGTTAAACAAAAAGTCACTATGGCTATGTTGGTGACAACTTCACTCAAAGTTTAACAACCTGGTCTCTATCACTTGATTTGAAATGATTTAATTATTATCATTGGCGCATGTGCCGTGTACCATGGAAACTTGACATCAAATACAGTCCGATGAAATAATAGTCATCTGTGTCGTTTGAGATACACTCAAAAGTTTGGGTTTGACATTGTAAACGTCACGGGAGTTTTGTGAATGCGGAATACATCAGTATCATTAAATAGACATAAAAAATGTCAAATGTCATAAAATAAATGTCAACATTTTTTGAGGGAAAGAATTTTTCAAACATTTTTTCCATGTTTCTGGTATTTTATCTTTCTTGAAATGATTCTCTGGGGCGCTAGTTCTGACACACCCTGTATAGGAAAATTTAAAATAGTAATGTTGTGAGTAACGTTTTTATTTTAATTACGTGGTTAATTTGATCTTCAGACCTGTATCAATATTTATAATTTTTAAAAATGGATATGTTATTGTAGGATATAAAAGCTTAGAAATTCATCGTTTTCTTTTTTGTCTTTTTCGTTTGTGCAATTTGTGTTTGGGTAGGGTCTCAAAGTCGAAGGAAAGTGTCTTATTAAGCTCTTGCTTAGGATTTACACTCGGCAAGTTAAATACATCCCGACTGCGAGTTAATGAAGCGGGAAAATCATAAAGTAGAACGTTTCCATTTCACGATTGCAGTAAAGTTTTTGAGAAGCTGTCTGGTTTGACAGTAGACAGTGACAGGCGCGGTTACTAATTGCTCTTGAACCGCACGATAACCTGCCATCCAAAGCGAGATCTAAGTGAGATTGTTCGACCAGCACCCTCCGAGCCATTGAAACTCAGCATTTTCTTCGCAAATAGAAAATCGGATCAGACCGTTTCGAAAAGTTGTGTATGCTTTTAATAATTTATTGTGGAAATCTCTCCGGAGAGATCGCTTATTCTTCACCGCGCCAAACCCTCGTCGCTTCGTCCTCCCAAATGGCATGGAAAATTACATCTGCAGGCTGAAAACAAGAATTAATTATAATCTGAAAGTCTGAAATCCGTTAAGCAGAGTGTGGAATATTAATAACGAATTAACAGAGAGAAGCGACGAGGAGAAGTGGGTGGGTAGTGAATGAAATTACAATTTGCGCAAAGAGAAAAGCTTGAACGTTTCATCACGTGATGCATTTCGGCGGAGTTTTATTTAAGTTGATAGTTTAAGCTTTTGAAGTTATACAACGTACGGCGACAGCTGCCGGAGTCGTGAGGAATTAGTGCTTGCTCTGGGTTTTAGGCGAAATTTTAGAACCAGCGTGTTTCATCCGTTACTATACCATTACAAATCGAGCAAATAGACCAACAGATGCATTCATTTATCTTTTCCTACAGGTGTTGTACAATGTAATTCTTACACGCCACTACTGAAACTTTACACAACTGGAAGGAGAATATTGCGCTACGATACATTTTGCACAGAGTTACATTTTTACACAATAATAAGCTTAGGCTTAGATTGATTGCTTTTTAATGCACCAAACGTTTATTATACTTATTTTTTTATTATTGTGGATGATATTTTAATCTAAATTGAATTTGAATGCCAACGTTTGAACACAAGACTATGACTTTTTCCATTTGTTTCATTTTCTAATAAAAGCGACTTAATTTATTTAAAAATTGTTTTTCCTTGGGCAATATTGTATTATGCACAATTTACTAGAAAATCTTTAACAACTTCTGTGTCAGTTAATGCAAACTTCTGCTTAGATTTTTTCAAATTTGTTCGTACACTTCCTTTATCGCGAAATTTTTCACCACACTGTCATCTTACATAATGCTCCGGTGGTATATTATATTGAACGCTATTTCGATGTCTGTCGTGTCGTTTTGTTATTGTAATAATTAGTCAGGAGATTTCGAGCATAACACAAAGCCCTTTTGTGCACTAAGCCGTCAAAGTCTCGAAAACGAACCAGAACAATCCGCAAATGAAATGTGAATAATTTGAATCAGAGATAAGGAGACAAGGAAGCGCGCCCCAGTTGTGTTAATCAAAAGTATTCTTTACAATCTCGGAGCCGTAAGAGCGACAGATTATCAAAAGCTCTCTTTGATGCCTCTCTCCGTCTTACGAACCTGAGCAAATTACACCAAAGTGCAGCTTAGACCTTATTTATGTCACTTTAGGAACTATTATGAAAAAAAAAAAACAACTTAGAAAAACAGTTATTTAAAATTATTAATAATGAGAAATTACTTATTTTGTTATATATTTTTTTATTTTCTTGGCGGAGGGTTGTTGGGAGGGTGCTCGTGTTCTAGTGGTACTGTAACCGAGTGGGTGGCGGCAATGAATCTTCGGTGGCGGGCGCGCCTGCAAATGATGGCCGGTTCTGCCCCGTGCTCGATGGCCATATATTAGCGTTACCGATCGATCGAGACCAGACTCACTTTGGTCCAACAGGATTACCATCGACCTACAACTTGATACAACATGTTACTGGCAAGCCACGATATAAATTCACCAATCATCCTGACGCGTGGTGTTTCAGCATTGACTTATTCTTTTTTAAGTACGTTATTAAATTCTTTATTAGACATTCACCAACGGTTAGTTGTTCAAAAGTTTGCCTCAACTTTGTTTTGTTGCTGTTGGAACTTTGTAAGTTGTGGCTTTTAAATTGCTGCCCTATTATAAGCTTTCGTGCATAATTGCCTTTCCGTTCGTTTTGTAGTGTTTTTCGGCCCTAGTCCACAATGAAAATAGCATTTCATAAAGACACTTACAATCAATCACGGCGCAGGATATGTTTGAAGGGATTTTAAGTGTGGCCAAATATAAATTAAAATGGCTGTCGAGGATCTATACATACCAGGTGAATAAAAAGTATGGAACCAAACGTTTTTTGCTTTAACTATTTATCTTTTGCAAAAACGAATTTATAAATGGTAAAATACTATCGACGTCAAAAAAAAATGGAAACACCAATTTTTCCATTTTGTATACCGATCTTTTTATATCAGTGTTTCATTGGCGTGCAATACTATATTACTCATTCAAAAATAATAAATCAACTGAACCTAGGTGACACACATGTGCCACCTATGCCTTATTTAAAATTCAGAATGATTCTTACCAATCTAGTTTTCAAATATTACATATTTCAGAATCCACGAAACACTACTGATTTGGTGACGGTTCTCTACGTCAACAGGAGAGGAAAGATTTAATTACAGAAGTTAAAACCTTTCAAAAATGAATACTTGGTTTATATTGGTGTTTACTTTTTTTGACGCCGATAGTAAAATAAAAATATCAAGCAATCTTCCGTTTTTTGTCTTGTTTTTTAGTTCTGCAAAATATTTTTAAATGTCATCTCTTTATATATTTTTTTGCAAAGACTTAGAATTACAACTATCTACATTTCATTTAATTTTTATCGAAAAACATTTTTAGTTTTGACACAAAAACATCGCATAACTTGAAAACAAAACAAGATTTCATTCTCAAAACACGAGCATATTTTTTTATGACTTTTTAATGTTACTGTTGATCTTGTATACCGGGTGTCCCAGGCAGGATGGATATAGGAAATTAATATGGAAAATTGGTGTTTATTTTTTTCCGGCTGCAGAAGTAACCAAAATCAAAATCTGACTGATGGAGCTTGTAGTGCTTGAAGAGGGCTATCTTATCGGATTCTCCAATTAACTCCATTTGGGCGAAAACGACCCTCAAAAAATCAAAATTTGGATTTGCCGGGTTAGCGTTACTAAGAAACTAGTTACTAGTACTAAGATAGTTATCAAGTGATTGTTGTCAAAGCAGAATTTGTCACAATTTGACTTGATAGTTCGTTTCTTAGTAACGCTAACCCGGCAAATTTCAAATTTCGATTTTTCGAGGGCCCAAGTGGAGTTAATTGAAAAATCGACAAAAATATCGATAAGATAGCCCTTTTCGAACACTACAAGCTCCATTAATCAGATTTTAATGTCTGTTACTCCTGCAGCCGGAAAAAAATAAAATCTAATTTCTCATGTTAATTTCCTATATCCAAACCTGCCTGGGACAGCCGGTATTTCATAATTATTTAGTAAAGGTACAAAAATTTTGCCAATAAAAGCCACAAATAACATTGAGCAGAGTTACAATATAGGTTACAGCTTTCTTGTTTTCTCTTATATTATATTTTTAGTTGACTCTTGATGTACACATACACGCAAATTCTCAACGACTTTATTTTTACAAAATAAAGTGATTGTTGTAGGCGTTAATCCATCGACATGATGTAATTAATTAGTGAAATTATTCTCACAACGAACGTCGTTAATGAGGGCAAAGCAAGCATAAGAACGTCGGGTTTGGTGGCGCGCAACGCTCATTAGCGAATTGTAGGAATGAATTTGTAGTGGACTTGTACGCCATTCTTGAATCCAGAATGATTCGATACGAGAGCATTTCATCCGATACTGCAGTAATTGGATAAAATAATTGCGAGAGCGCGTATACGGACCGAGTGAACCGTGTATCAATTTAAAAAATGGCGCACAGTCTAAATTAAATTCTTCCTCTCTATTTAAATAGGATATTATTTCAATTATCAGTATCAGCAATAACCACTTTCTGAGGTTTAACGTCTGTGTAAGCGCACAGACTGTATCCGATATCCAAATTAAATTGGTCGTCAGAGCGTTCGCGTTCAAGAAGCATAAAAAAACCAAACACGTAGAGTATCGGTTTTGCTCATGTAGATCGTTTAGGGAAGGTGACCAAAGTGACCGTAACATAGACGTTGTCATTAGAGAATAACAAAACGCTGCGTTTATTGTACTTGGAAACAAGACACCAATTTATGTATCAAATTTGCTTGGATATGAACGACATGAAAAGATTCTGCTCGAGGCTCTTGTTAATTGAATTAGGTTTGGGGGCAACAGTGAGAATTCAACTTTTCACATTTGAAAATATTTTCAAACGAAATTTACACTTAAATGCTGAATTAATTTTATCTGGACAAGCCCACTTTGTATAATTGTTCGGTTTTTATTTTGACTTTTTGATGAACTTTTAACAATTATGATTGAACCACATTAAATTTTTGATACGATGTCGAGTTGAAAATGATTTTTATGTATCATTTTTATTGGTTGTTGCCGTCAAATTTGCACTTCAATTTAAATTTCATTAACATATTCACAGTTTGCAGAATGGTTCATAAAATGTTTCAATTTTCAGCTTGATTTCTTCGGCTGTCGTCAATTTCCTCTAACACCTATACGTAAATCATCCTAGCATGTCTTAACGGTGAACCGCAACGGTGAATCAATGAAAAGTCACAAAACGTCAACGCTGATGTAAATTGACTAAACCAATTTATTATTATTTCCGCCATTTTTAATAAAGCTTCATGAATTCTTAACAGACTATAGATAAATCACAAAATGTAGGAATCTAGTATCCGAAGGAAATTAGTTTAGTTTAACGCACACATTAAAAACAATTTGTATTTGCAAAAATTTAATTTTTTTTATAAATATTTTATTTAAGCATTATAAAACTTAGGGTCGATTTATAAAATTAACCTGTCAATCTAAGCAACTGGTTTGTTCAATTTGGTCACTTGATCAGTTAATCTGACATCTGATTGTAAGTAAATTAATGACGCTTCTATAAAATAAATTGCGAATAAACGCCGAATTTATTCAAAATTTGAAGAGTGTACGGGCTAAACGGACTTTGGATTTGTATTCAGCGTATCGAAATACACAAAAAAAATACTTGATCTAGTCAATAAAAATTTTTTCATTTTTATAACTGCAATTTTTCGCAATTCTTAGCCCACTTAAGCAGTTTTTTAGTAAAGATACAAAAATTTTGTCAATAAAAGCCACAAATAACATTAAACAGAGTTACAATTTAGGATACAGCTTTCTTGTTTTCTCTTCTGATAGCCTACAGCAAAAAAAACTTGGAAAATAATTTTTCTAACAGAAATAAATAGTCAAAGTGCAAAATTTAAATTCTCATAACTTTTATGGATATCTTACATTTTTCTCTGGGGTACAAGTTCTGGTGTACCCTGTATACATCGGTGGCATATACCGAATTCAATCGTAGCCCTGGTTTGCTCACTCACGAATTTTGTGAAGATCGTCCAAAATCAGTTGTTATTTCAAAAAACATTGATGCTATGCGTGAAATGATATTGTAAGATCGTCATGTGACTAGCATACATTCAATATTGCATGAACTTTTGGCCGTCAAAAAATTTTTCGCGTTGGATTCTACAGGATGTTCTTTTTTATTGGTACAAATTTATACAGGTGATACGATATTGAATTTTATTATAAAAGTCTTCTATGAACATGGATGGAAAAATACTATGTAACGGAGATACACTCCCTAATAGGGTGCAAGTTTTAATGGATTTTGTCCAATATTTTAGAAACCATTTTAGATAAAATTACAAAATTTGGTTTACAGTTATACATCTAAATAAATTCAAAGATAAAATGTCGAAAATTTAAATCAAGGGCGTCGGTTGATAGGGGTTGGGTTAGTTGAGCTTCAATGTTTAACTGAAATCCCAACCACTACCAACCGAGCTTTATTCAGAAATGACTTTTATATAGGGAGTATATACTGGGTGTCCGGTCTCAAACCTGAACATATGGATTTAACATGGTAATCTTTACTTTAGCTGATTCCTGCTTGCCAGTGCAACGTACATACATACAAGTAAGGTAATGGTACTTATCGAAAGATACAATTATTGCGCGTTAAATGATTCCAAAAATATGCATAAAAATGTTTTTTTACTTTGAATCCAATGTTAAAGAGTGCTTTTATCAACTAATTCCAGTAGATAAAGTAGTCTTTTTTCGTCTTGTGAAATAAAGTTATTTTTATCTACTGTTTATATTCAAGAAGTTCTGGTAGGTGAGTACAAAATAAAACGAAATATTATAGACGACGATAATGATTGTTTATCTACTCGTGAAAAAACTCTACTCTAATGAAGAAAGGGTCTAAACGTTTTATAGATTTAACATCAGGCGATTTTTTCCTGTGGGGCCACTTTAGCAGCAAAATTTATAAAAGGCGATCACCCAGATATTAATTCTTTGAAAGAAGCAATAATTGCCGAATACGCATTAATTAACGCAAGACAATTGCCTAATGTAAGAAACTCTTTTTATACCAGACTGGGATATT
The DNA here is from genome assembly GCF_015345945.1 of Tribolium madens. Lineage (NCBI taxonomy): Eukaryota > Metazoa > Arthropoda > Insecta > Coleoptera > Tenebrionidae > Tribolium > Tribolium madens. Next base: position 13,091,257 of record NW_025400983.1, on the reverse strand, counting down.
GCTTGGTTCAAAATGGAGGTTATTTTCAACAACATTCAACAATATTTTTCTATGTTTGAATTTGAGACCGGACACCCGGTATACGAGACAGTGAATTTTGTGGACCCAATTTCCCTGACAGATTAAAGGTGTAAATTAGTCTTTAGGTTTTCCCAACCTAAGTATTTTGATTAACGTTGTCGTGTTGACAGAATGCTCGATGCTTCTTGCTACTTTTTACCTTTGTCCTTTGAAATGGTAGTCCTTGGTATGCCCAAAAGTATAGAGAGACGTCTTTGAGACATACCTTCGTGTACAACCAGAGAGATAATTTTTATTTTATTAAACACACTTACTGCTGGCATGTTGGAATTTGATTAAATTTGAATGTCAGTTATGACAATAAAGCTTAGACTACAGTGAAGTTTTGTGAATTCACAGAAATTGGGTGGGCGAAATTCACTGTCCATCACTGTACTCCCAAGTTTTGTTGTGTTATTTATTTTGTGTATTTTATTTTGTTTGTATAAAATCTTTAGAACATTACACGAATAATTGTCCCTGTTTTGTTCCTACATAGTATTTTTTGATTTCCCAATTATTTATGAGAACCCCGTACTCAATATTATTTAATGGGGAAAAGATATTTTTTAAAAAATATCTGCTTTAATTATTTTTAGTCGGATACAAATTGTTTCTTAGTTATAATCACGATATTATGTTTAAAATGCAATTTTAATAGCTGGCTAAATTTGATGTACTCGTAGGAAGTATGCTGGTGAACGTTAATTTAGATGCAACAGACTCGCGGATGGTTTTGAATTATTAAAACATTTGTTCATTTTCAGGACGAAGGAAAATCATTTGGCGAATTTTATTTTTGTTTTATTTCTTCGGTGCGGTTTTCTTTTCAAAATAGTCGGTTTGCTGCAGATGTTATCGTCTAGTGAGTAAATAAAGGTGCATTGTTCGCTTTATCTGAAATTGATCGTTAATTATGTATTCTCTGTAAGTGTTCGTCGAAAAATAAAACTGTTATAAAGAAAGCCCGGCTTTTTAATCATGCACCATACATTTTAGCACAAAGAAATGCAGCTTTTACTTGACAAAGAAAAACCGGATAAAAAGCCCGGTGAAGTGAGTTTCAAAATGATAAGGACGTGTCTTAAACTGCGAGTTTATTGCGTCGTAAACCTCTTTCTAATATTATTCAAACTGTGGAAAAAAGAGAAGAAAAAACACAAGACGCAATTATCGGTAGCTATAATTTGATTTCATTGTGTTAAAAAGTTTCAATGTTTAACTTGATAAATTCGTTCGAGTCAAAAGAAATCTCATTATGCGCGTAATGACGTTTTAAGTAATAAAAATTTGAAAGAGCGGTTTTATCTTTTTATTTTACTGTCAGGATAAGTGAAGGAAACGGCGACAGTTCTTTCTTTAGTTTCTCGTTCTAAAATTTTATTATTATTTTAATTTTGTGATGCGTCCGCGTGGAAAAGTCCGATAACTTAAATTACAACGGTGATAGTTTTTCTTTTCACTTATTCTATTTTAAAGTGAACACGGAACCGAACTAAGTTTCGCATTCTCCGGAACCAACTTAATTAACCAACTTGGTCTTGATTTTAATCAGAATTTTAACTGAGTAGCTCTACTTTCAAGTTGACTATTAGTGCTATCAGTATCAGCTTTATTTGTTGCGAACAGAATTAATAAATTATATTTTATTTTCTTAAGATCTCTTTGTATTTCGGAAAAATCGGGTTGGAACAATACTTTTTTTCGGCGGTTTTAATTGTTTAAAATAATCTGATTAAAAGGTTACAAAGTGCTATGTATTCATAAGGTAAAAGAAACCGTATTCTCAATTAAAGTGATTAAACATGATGTAAATAAATTTTGATGTTTCGACTAGCATTCGTCTTTGTTTTGAAAAACCAATTGACGTTTAATGTTGTTTTTAATTCGTTTAAAAAAGGACGTCGGCAGGTTTAAATTTTCTTTTAAAAGCCTTAACTGGAAACGTTTTAGTTTCAAAGGCAAACATATCTCGTAATAAATAAAACAGCGACAGAACATAGCGTGTGTGGCTGGTGGAATCCTTTAATCAAAGAGAATGGTTTTAAATCAGCTTAGCGAGAGTTCTGCTGGGCTTTGCATGCCGGATAGGCGGCTGAAACGAGATAGGGGTAAGTGGAGAAGTTAACCACCCTAAAGTGCACGTGTGTCACCACCACCGGACGAGCGGACGGACTTACGTGCCATCGAAAAAACACATCGCTCACGAATTGGATTGGACATCGAAAACACCATTAATATAACATCGTTAATCTGATCGATCGTTGGGACGATCTCGCCCCCTCGGGTCACCTACGTTTTTCATCGAATCATTTAAAATTCACTTTTACACTGGGATGGTGTTTAATAAAGGATACAAGAGCAACAACCGGTTACGAAAACGCACAGAAATATTCACGAAATTTTCAATTAAAAAACTAATCTTGCGCAGATGATATTTTGATGCATATTTGAGACAATATTTTCAAATATTTTGGGATCTCTTGATTTAATCACATTAATTGAGCGTTTGTTGTTTAATTATTTTTGGTGTAAAAATTTTAAACATAGCGAGTTAAATATTTTTTTATACAAACAAAGCAGTGAACAAATTAAAACGAAATTAAATGAATAAAAGACTACAAGTGTTGTAGAACTCAAACAGCTGGGACATATTCTGTCGTTGTGTGGCTCTATGGTGTTTTAAATTAGCAAAGTTGCAGTTACAAAGAGAGTATTTTGTTAAACAAAAAGCTGGAGTTTGCTGTATTCAGTAATTGCATTTAGTAAATCTTGTAAGTGGAGTTTATTCAACTTGCATTTAATTAAATCTTGGGACCAAAAGGTTCATACGATTGGTGGAATTTATTTTAAATTGAGAATTTTATTGTAAATTAAATATTTTAATTTCGGGTTTGGTTGCACAATTACATTCAAACAAATTTTGAATTCTATTAATTTATACCTAGCTGCTCATTAGAAATTCACATGGCGATACGCTAATGTAATAAATTGGCAATTATTGTAATTTAAATTTTAACACATTTAAATGCATGCGTATTACTTGACCTGCACCATAATATTTTATAAAACACGCAATTTTCCTGTAGCAGGTACATTTGTTAACAGTAAGCCGTTACCCCTCAGCATATCATTATTCAAATTTAAGATTTTAGTGAAGATTGCTATTATTATTAGCAATGGTAATGACAGGTAATGAATTATTTTATAAAATTGATTGCTACAGTAGTAGGAGTTTTTTTTCCTATTGGATAGGTTATCGCAAGAATCTATTATAAACAATTCGCCATTATTTATACAAGGAACAATGCTATGTATATTTTTTGCACGAAAGCTCTTATTTTCCAAAAACTTGTTAGCCATAAGTCAGCACGCATCAGTTCTTTGTGTCTCGAACGTATTTTAATCCTGTTGTTTGGTTCCCCTGATCGCTTTTATTCTTGAAACAATACCCTAAAGCTCATTTTTTAACCGACTTCTTTTTTTAACTTGTTTTTCTCTTTTTTCTACAATTTATTCGAAATCCGGAAACAATCTCATCGATTTCATTTGTCTCTGGGTTCCATATAACGCTTCATATATGCATAAGCATATGTGTCTCTCGCCCATTTTCTGAGATTGTTATTATCAATGTGCTGAACGTCTCGATTGGACCGTATATTACCATGAGGACTTCTCAAATAGTCACTTTATTTTATACAAAGAATCCGAAATCGGGGAAAGTGGGATCGACTAACGTTTCTTAAAAGTGCTGCCGGAATCGCATTACCGCCACCGTTTGTGGGTAGGGGATTTTTAAAACGACAGTTTGTGCGTATACATCGTATATGTCAAAGTGGTGCTATGGAAACAGAAAGGCGAAAGCGCGTGTCTTGCGTGGTAGTGCTGGAAACGCTGTCTTTTGATTGCCCATAATGCCGCCCGTTAGACTCGAAGACGGAAGGAAATGAAACAGAATAATTCAAGCAATTCGTTTATTGCCACTCGTAAAACAAGCAGAATAATTAAGGAGACCCCTTTTTATTTACTTTTATATCAGCTGTTATTTGCCTAATTCTATGACCGTTCCCTAATAAATCGTTTCTTTTTTCTTTACAGATTGACCCCAAAGTAGCGTTCCCGAGAAGAGCACATCCAAAGGTGAGTATTTTTTTTTTCTTTTTTGGTTCTTATTTGAGGTTTATGTTTACTGTATTTCTAATCAAAATGAAGCTTATCAAGATTAAATTACAAAGTAATGGCAATATTAAATTTTATTACAATTTATGTTTTGTAAACCGGCAGTTACATTTTTTATTAATATTCGAATTATTATTTTCGAAATGTTTTCATGTAAATTGCATGAATGAAATTTTGTTGGATGTTGTTTCTGAAAATAGTAGTTACTATTTAAAATAAGGAGAATTAGCTATTAATTAGGTAAAATAGGCTTTTCATAGTTTGCAAGAATTTTAATTAGCTTTTTATAAGTAGGTGCAGCAGTTTTATTAGATTCAGTCGAGTACATTTCATTAAATCCAGTGTTGTATAAATAAATAAGTACCTAGTGTGTGCAACCCTACGTGGGGTTTGCTCTATTTTCTAGTCTAATTTTGATCAAAGCCATCAGTATTCATACGCTAGGGCATTGCAGACGGCACGACAATCCTACGGTTCGAGAGTCGACCAATTAAAGCGAAATACAGAGTTAATTTAGGCGGTTGCAGATTTTCCATTTCCCAAAATAATTAATCTTGGAAGAAAGTAGAAAAAATCCGGATATGACACGGATTAAAAATTCGAGATATATTAGCTTTTATAAAAGGATAAGGAACTGTCAGTCTAGGCGACAAAGTGACGCAATTATAATTACTCGTAAGTACATGCAAAGTTTTGAAAAGAAGTAGTCTGGATGTCATAGAAAAAAGCGAACAAAAATGCACCGGCTTTTCCATTTTCCACTTAGCGTAATGAAAGCATTTATAAAAGTCGTTTAATCGTGGCCCGTTTATGAAGTCGTTTGTATGTCGCGCTGCTGAGCTCACGGAAGACCAAATATTAGATTATTTGAAAACTCGGCAGCTTCCGGCGCCTCTCTTGTCAATATTAATTAGACTTGTAGATTTTTAATTACGATATATTACAACTGGGATGAGAGCTTGTTCCCCCAACAAAATGGAAAACCGTCAACAAGTTAAGCTGGGAGTTCCCAAGCGCACTGGTTTAATTTCACAAATTTAACACAATTACAATTAAGCGCAAAATAACGTCATTAAGCAGATGAAACAGAGTGGCCCGCATAGCGGCTGTTTACTGGAAGGCTCTTCTTAACTTCGGAAGCCCGGATTTCTGAGGTGCTGCAAACTACAGCTGCAATATATTACCTAATTCCGGATTCCGTATTCGCGCAAAGGACGCTTTATATACGACCAGGACCCGACAACTAAACAATACGAGCACACCTACACCTACACAAATCCGCACAATCATCAAAAAATTTAAATTCAAACTTGTTTCAACGCAATTTATATTAATTAGAAATTGCAATAAATGATTGCTTTTTTATTTGTTCCATGTCTTCAAAAATATACTAACGTCTTATACTACTTAAAAAGAAAAAACTTCATGAATGTCGCAAAAGTTTAGTCTACCACTTTTCTGAATGTTTTCTCTAATTACAAAGATTCTACAAAATGTTTTTAAAACTGATAATCTTTAAAAGAAAAGGATTGTTTATAATTCTGTCTCAAAATTTTAATTGGGTTTTTTTAGTTGAAGGTCGTATTTGTTTTTTTATCATTTTTACAACAAAAATATACTTCTTTATCTTCTTTCTATTTTTTTTGTTTCTTGATTAGGTAACTTAGTGGAGGATAAAAATTGTATTACTAACTATAGTCCGTTTTTTTATTATTTGCGTGTGGATCAATTAATAATTCGAAAGACGCACTTATGGCTATCTCTTCTGAACATTTGTAAACAGTCTCGTCGCTACGTATTTGTGTAAGTTCGGTCACGCCATTGATCTCACTTTAACAAATGCAATTCAAGTAACGTAGAGCTAGTGACGTACATCAAAAGTATTTTGCCGTCAACTAGGTTATTTGTAATTTTATTTTTAATGGGAAAACTGTTTTGAGGCAAATATTTATATTCTCTATATTATCATAACATTTATAACAATCGTAATTCAAGCCCTATAAAAACCTTACGCCAGGGAGAAACTTTCACTTTAGTACAAAAATGTCCGAAGCTGTCGAATGTCAAAAACAGACGGAGGTTATGTCGTGTCCTTGATTCACACTTTCCTTACCAGCAAATAATAAAAATAATGGACTTTAGTTTGAAAAAAGTTTATTTATTTATTTACTACTCCTAAAACATCTCATCTTACCTTACCTGACAGAAACATTTTGTTATTTATTTTTCATATTTTTCAAAGTGACACCGTTGTCAAAACCGCCAATGTGATATGACTTAAAAAACCATAACCAAGACAAAAATGAACTTTTTTTCCACTGGGTCAGAATAATTGCTCGTTTCAGCAAGATGTTTTTTCTTTACAAAATCATTTTTTTTTCCTTTTGTAAACTCAATACTCATACTGTATAACCCTTGTCAAAGAGTGTGCTTTTTTTCTGCTTTTTATACAAGATGTTTTTCCAAATTATAAGTATTATTATCTTTACTTTGCCAATTTTTATTTATTTTTTTCACTGTAAATCAAGACACTGTTAGGCAAATTTTCCATAAACGCTTAAGTATAGCAAGTACGAGAAACTATCTAACACATTATTTAACATAATTGAAGTTTTGAATAATTACTCTCGGCTAATTGATCATAATTGACGGATCAATGCAGTTGTGTGTCTAGCAGCGTTGCACTATAAATATTGATCTTCTATAAATACATGATAATGACTAATAAGCCTTTGCTGGATCTTTATGGATGAAGTGATTAAAAATTTATCATCATTATTTATTTATGTAACAATGGTAACTTCAATTAGCCATCGCTTTGAGAATGACATCTTTTAAATGTCTCATAGTAGTTGCCTCTGTTTGGTAGGTATGTATTTTGCACATCTCTGAAGATAAAGCAATTAAAGCATTTTTTTACACATAGACTTGGAAGTAGTGAAATTAATTTTTTAAACTCTAGTATTTTTTAGACAGCTGCTGACGATGACCTAGTGAGCTTTTCTTTAAATAATATCCCAAAAGTTGGTGTGAATGAATATTGTCTTCCGCAAACTATTTCTCGCAAATTCAAAAAAAGTCACCTCGTTGTCAGTAATTACGTAAATCACGTTGAATAGTTTACATGTCCGGGCGGCGAAATTGCGTATTCGAACACAAATCTCGCAGCAGAAGATTTAGTAACTTTATATGCGCATAAGAATTTTAGCCGAAATTGCCTACCCCGGGTCCCATAAAACTGCACGCTACAAGTAGATGCCAACACACAAAACGACCGAATATATATCAGCGACGGGGCCTAATTCTAATGAGCACTTTCTTACCGGTATAACAAGCCCGTACCTGTAATAAAATTATCGCGTTCTCGAAGTTTCCGTCGTAATTCCGTTCCACTTTTACAACACTAAAGCATGGCTGGAGCTTATATTCTACACAACGTTATTCTGGCAGAAGATTTATGTGAGAGCTGACTTTAGTTATTTTGTTCATAAGCGGCGCTTACTTAATCGGCGGCCTTAATTGAAATTTGGCGTGCGTCTTCGCTTTATAATAAGCGAACGGAAATGAACTGACTCCGTTCGACCAACCCTTCACTGGCCACAACCAGAAATACCATCCGGCCAGACGGAATCGAAAACCAAACCTCGAAGACAAGCATATTAAATTTTTAACTGTAAAATTAATGAAATAACTGTACCAGGTGAATAAAAGTATAGAACCAAACGTTTTTTGCTTAAACTATTTATTTTTTGGAAAAACTAAATGATGAATGATAAAGTACTATAAAAATGTGACGTTTTATAAAGAATTTAATTTTTCGAATTTTTGTGTTATTTGTGTTGTGTTGTACCTACTGCAAAATTTTTATTTTTTTGATTGACAATCCACTATAAAACCATTTTTCTGATGAAGGTTATAATCTAAAGATCACAGTCTACTTTATATTTACTTTTAAACTTGCCATTTTGACAAAAAAAATCGCCATAACTCAAAAACAAAATAAACATTCATTCTCAAAATACGATCACGTTTTTATGTTATTTTAATTAATATTAATTATTATTTTCTGGAGGAAAATTGATTTAAAAAAAAGGCTTGGTTTCATACTTTATATTCACCCTGTATATCAAAAATCATAATGTGTCGGTTTGTAGCACAGATCGATTCCCATTCTCTCAACTACAGAATTAAGAAGCCAAAAATTTGATCAATTCGTGAGAATTTTTGACTTCGCCTTACCACTGCTCCCGCTTCGATCTGCACGTTTCCTTYGTGGCATGATTTAATATGACTTAGCATAATCCTTTCACCCTTGAAACGACTCTCCGCTTCGTTTTCTCCAAAATAACGGCTTTACATGTCAGAAGACATTCCAACTTATTATTTTATGGCGTGCCCACTCGATTTGTGACGATTTTCAGAAACAAATGGAAAAATGATTCAATGTGGGTGTTTGACGGCAATTTTAATCTTGTAAAATAAAAATGAAAGAATGTGTTGCTTTTGTTACCAATTCATGAATCGAGAAGAAAAATGCTTATTAATGTTATTGGGATCATCGCGGTCTTTGTTTCCAGAACAATTGAATACGCGACTTTGTCTTGAATAATAGTCATAATGACGTGATGGCTCGCGATGTTTTCAAACGACAAGCGTTTCTGATTTTCAGACGAGCTCAAGCTGTAGCAACCTCAATCACTATTTTGGGAACTTTCTTTTCGTTTAAAATTAATTAAAGTTGAAGCCTGCACTCTTACGATGAAGTAAAACTGAGTCGCTTAGTGCGGTTCAGTAGTTGGAAAAGTTCATCCAGTTCGGTTTTGAGGGCTAATCAATATTCTCGTGATTTAAGTTCAGGTTTAAGTCCTTGGAGTTTTTTATGGTAACGGAATTTTCCACAACTGATGGGTTTGTGCAGTTTTAGTTTGAATATTATCGCTTTTGATATTTTGCGGAGAAAGGTTAGGGACCGAAAGAGTCGTTTAGGTGTGTTTAAGTGTCTATCGTTATTACGGCACGAGTTTTTAATTTTTACTTGGAGTTTTAGCTATATACCCATTTTTTTCTTCGTTTTGTGTAATTTTGTACATTTTGGTACAAGTTGACATTTTACCCAATTCTTCTCTTTTTTTCGAAGTGTTGTAGAGAGTTTGCTTCACAGTGTTGCAGAGTAGCATGACAATACCTCGTAAGTGAAAAATGAAATTTTTTGGTAATTCGGCAAGAACGATATTAGCTCAGTTTGATATTATTGAAGTATAAAAAGAAAGCTGCGAAATTGCGGGCTACGAAGTATTGTCATAATACCCTTGATATATGTGTATCATTGAGGAATTTGCCAGGGATACGAATTTTGCGTGAATTTTATGTCACGGCGAATGCGTCTTAATATATTTTCAATAAGGAATTTACATAACGGCCATCACAAATCAGAAAACAATTTAATTTGCAATGTTGATGTTGTTTTGCGAGCGTCGTTGGAGGATAATTTTTTTCGTCGTTGAAGAGGAGCTTACATCGAAATGCAATTTGAGAAGAGCCCATTTCCGTGAAAATATTAAGCCCGAGCGGAATTTTCATGAAGTGTGTTATGCATTAAGACACACTCAGTTGGTTTCTGTAATATGATGGTAATTCGCTTCGTCTCTGGAACAGAGCCAGACTACCCGCTCAGCGTTTATTTCGACAATAACTATACAATTGTTTTGCATTTTGCGGACGTGGAACGGCTATAAGTTAAGGGAAAGACCACCGTCAGCGCCTGCTGCGACCCATTAGACAATGCACCAGGAGCAGATAGTAATCAGGGATCGATGCGGCACGATAACCTGTTCCACTTTATATAAAATTTACCACGGCAGCAAAGTGGATTGGAACAAACGAATCCTGGAGTACTTTAGCCGGATTGAAATATGCATCCTGCCCGCACGAATCTTATAAATAATGAATGTAATAATCATAGAAACCGGAGCAATTTCTCGGAATGCAAGTTGGATTATATCCGACGTCGCGCCATATAAACCTAATTAGCCTAACATATTCCAAGTGCGTGAACAAGTACCTGTCATTCCTCAAGCCGCAGCTTCAGGTTAGGGTTCATTTGCGGCGGGCTTCGTTATGACTAAAGTATGAAGTGTGCGACGAATCCCTCTTATATACCATAAATGATGGTGGGAATTAATTACGGACGTGTACAGCACGATTCCCACATTACAAGGTACGTACATGGCTGGTGAATGTTTCAAACATTTTTATTGCAATTAAAATTGCATCATTAAAGACATTAACGAATTCTACAAGTGTGGTCCGCTGTTCACTTCATACTAGTGAGTGCTTTTTTTCTTCATTTATTTCATTGACAGTACGCATTGATTACAGTGTAATTCAACATTTCAAGAGCATGGAGTGAAGTCTAAATTTTTGTGGGAAAATTAGTATCAGCCTATTTCCACGACCAGAACTCTTTTTTGTTTTGTTATTAGAGATTTTGTTGACAATTTTTAGTTATTATTTATGTTTTTGTACTATTTCACTTTTGCTATGGAGATTTTGATATCCAGTTTATCTGAAAACTTTTCTGGTAATTCTGTTACTAGCACTAACTGCATAACTTAGTTTTTAAGCGAGAAATTGTTATCAATATACACTGACCAGTATAACTATCGCATCACTTAAATTGTAATATTTAAAATGACTAATTGGTTCTGAAATAGTACTAAAATTGATGATATACTCGTATTATCAAGTAACTCAGTCGACTTTGGATTTTTCAAAAACAATTGGTAATTCATTGTTTACTGAATAAATGTTAAATTATCAAAATCACCGCTAATTTTCGAGAGACAACAATTAAAAACTGAGCTTTTTTCCAGGTTCGAGGAGGCAATAGTAGGTATTAATGGTTGCCTCCGAATGTAACTAAAGCTTATCTAAGCTAAAAAACTGATCCGCACGGAATTCGCTTTTTTGTTTCTTTTGACATTCATTAAATTGTAGTTTAATTGTTGAAATTTAAGTCGTAATTGTAGTTAATTAGTTAATTAATTAATTTTTGATGCATTTATTTTTTTTAAGCGTTATATCAATAAAAAATGTCATTTCAAAATTGATGCGACAATTTTGCCGGTGAGTGTATTTCACCTAAAATAATAATAATAATAAAAGAACAATTTTCAAGCGATTTCGGTATTGCATACGTGTTATTATTATATAAAGGAAAATGGATAAATGAATTTGTTACTACAAAAATTCTAATGAAAAAGGATCAATAATACGATACGAACTCGATTACAAATTTTGAAAAATTGGATAATGCCAAATTTCTAGTTTGTTCACCCTTTCAAAAATTACAACAAAATTAGTTTGTTAGTGATTAAGATAGTTAAACTAGAATCATACTCATGCCGTCTCTTAATAGATCAAATGATAATTGTTTCTGAAAATCTGAAGTTTATGACTATTAATGAAACAGTGATTGGTTTGTCAACTACTCTCATGGGTTTCTAAAAATTAAATATTGAAATGTGAATTTTTTGTATCTAGTGTTTTGTGACTTTTGTATATTTGGGTGCGTACATTAGGCGCAAGCCTCGTAAAGTTGTGTGAAACACCCTGTATATAAAATTATTCTGTTGTGGGTGCAAGCAAGCTTACAAGTATTGGTACTGAATTTTGTATCATTTTTCTGAGATGAGCTTGAAATTAATGTTGCTTTTAAATTCTTGTTTAACTTCAGTTTCAAAATTGTCATTTTACAACATTTTTCTCTAAAGCAGTGCAACCAGACACCTCTATTATTTAATTGCTTTCTTACTGATTTATGATTATTGTGTATGATCGCCATTTTTTTTTCGTAAAAAATTTTAACAGTGGTCTCTTTTTGAATTCTGCTTTCACGTTTTCCCACGGCAATTTTTAAAAACTGTTAGTAGTATCGAATTTATTCTCGTTTTTCTGTTTCTGTCTTCAATTTTACTTAGATGCTTTCTTATTGATATTTAATGATATCTTTATTGAAATAAATTAAAAACCGGAACTGTAATTATTTTTATTAAAATTACCACGAATTTGCTAGTGGTATCAAAGTTACATCTAGTTATTTGGCATTTCCTAAAAAAAAAACGAACTTTAAATGACAAATATTCACGTTCTTTTAGCGTTTTACTTTAATCTCATTAAATATTTGCGATTTTACTCTTTCAATGGTAATTTGACTATTATCATTGGAGTTTCAGACTTAACATTGTTTAGATTTTAGCGCTTATACTTTATTACCACAGTATTAGTAGCTATTTCTACAAAATTTACGCATGTGTTCAGTTGTACAAATATTGAAAATAGTTGTTGTACTCAGTAAAACTGTTATGCTAAAATTTTATTTCAAGATGTCAAAAGTTCAAGACGCATATACAGTATCAAACTACATAGTCAACTTTTTATTACTATAGATTTGGTAACAAAGTTTTTCACTGTAATTTTATTTTCTTCTTTTTTTAGTCGTAAGTGGTATAAAAGTTTTCGAACTTTACATAGACAGTGGTCTGATTGTAAGCCAATTATAGCTAATGGAGATTATGAGACCTGTATGAGTAACAGTGCTGTTACTATCAAGTTTGCAACCGATTCATCAATTACAAGTTGCAGTGCATTTGAAATTGCACCAAGACTATGTACCGAAAACCTCTAATTGAATATAGTGTGGATGTTTCCGGGTTGGGTCCGGGCCAGTCGCCGTCGACTTCTATCTCTCCCCGTCTTCCCCGTCCAGCCAGCTGTTTCCCTCTTTATTGTGTTTTGTAATCAGAACAGGCGGTGTTTTATTAGGGGTAGTAATTCGCAGCAGCGCCAGGCTGCGGCTCGTAAGGACTGCTGATATATCGCGTTTATTGACTACATTGTTACATGTTTATACGCAATATAGAAAGAGCTACCTTTCCTCTCTCGAGTTTGGTCGATATCGACACTGCTAACACACGGACTCCGATCGCATGTTTTCGTTTTTCTTTGGTAGCAGAGATGTGACTACGTCAAATGGTCCGGGAAGTATGCACTTCCGGTAAATGCCACCGAGTGCAAAAGACCAAACGATTGCATGCAGAATGGTTGAAACGCGATCTAAGAGAGGCAATGCACCAAAAGTACGCTAAATTTAACATGAGATAATGGGAGTAAAGAGAGAATGAATTGCTTGTTTTTTTTTGTCGTTTTCTTATTTTAAACACAGCGAGATATAAAGGGCTATAAACTGCGGTGAGGCAGATATTCTGTTGTTAGGAAGCTTTGCAGTGTTAGTAAAGGTGTAGACTCTGTTACGCGATTCTTGTAAGAAACATCTTCAATATATTTTTACAGAGAAGAACACTCAAGGTTCTTTTGAGGAGATTGTACGATGCAGTGGTATTAGGCACCTTTTTATTAAGAAATTTGCTTCTTACATATTCTTGGCCCTTCGAATCGGATTAGGGGAATATAAGCGTCGTACAGATAACGAGAAATAATGAACTGTGCCGCTTTCAATACAAAACCGCTTTTATCGTGCCCATAGCGATAATCGCTTCGTTGTTTTTGGATATATTTTGGTGAAACCTTGAAAACATCATGAAGATTAATGGAAAACCTCCAAGTATCACACTTGTTGAAGTTGTCTTTTAAAAAGCTACGCTATCACTTTACAATTTTAACTTTTTAGCTTTATTTTGTAAAGTAATTTTCATTTGAGTGAAGTTACTTTTCACAAATGTAAGGGGTCGATTCTGGTGTCCTCGTAAATAGTTTAAAAATCTTTAGATCTACGATCAACAACAAGAGAAGATGAGCCACTCGAAAATAAAACAGTATATATTGTCGGTGATGTTCGATGCAAGCAAGCACCATGAAAATGGAAATGGAATTGTATCTCTTGAAAGGGATGGAAAGAAGCCGGTGGTGACAGTCAAGCTATATTGCTTCCGTTAGTCTCGGGAGTATCAGGTTATCAATATTTCGTGATGCTGAATGCTGATATTCCACTTCCTTACCAGAGAATTGGAGGCACAAAACAACAAATCAATGGATGATTGAAGCGCTTTTCCCAATTCGACATTTTCTCGTTTAGATTAAGGTTCTCCTTATTAACGACCATGTGCTAAGGGGTACGACTGGTCTTTTTTAATATAAATTGCTCGTAATGAATGGACTCCGACCCATGGGCGAGGCCTATTCCTCTATATATTTTGCATGCTAGTATTTTGTCTTCTAAAGCCGGCCGCCGAGATCCGAACAAGACCTCTAGATAACTGAATCAACGGAATAGCGCTATTCATCTTTTTAAATACGCGCATTTTATCCGGGTACGTATCACCACAAGTCCGGAACTAGGACAAAGTGGATTCCGAGCAGAAAGGATGACCGAAAAAATAAGAAAAAAATCTATTTTAACTACGAATACTCCAAATTCTAATTTATCGCCAAGGGATATAAGAGGGGCTCTATTTGCTATAAAAAATTATCAACATAGCAAAACTTGCTTTGTTTCACTACTGAAACAAAGAAAGTTTAATTTAAATTGAAGAAAACTGCAATTTAAATAAAATGCGATGATTACTTTTAAATATTTACCAATTGACTTATACAGGGTGATTCACGAGGAATAGGTAATGAGCCTGATCAAATTTTCGATGCAACCAACATTACAGTTGTCGCAAAATAACTTGCGAAGAGTAATGGTGGGTGGTGCATTCACAGCTGTTACGTCTTGGAAAACTAGGTGCTGTGCTAAGTGTACGAATTTATTTACTTGCAGTGTTGACTTTGATGTTTATTATTTGAGAATTAGTTACAATTATAATAGTATTTTATTATTCATTAAATTTATTAAGTAATTCAGATTTTTACATGTCTTTCTTCCTAGCACGTAAGAAATCTACATTTTTACGGGAATAGGTTTTAAATGAGGTTGTATTTAAACCGGCACTACTTTTGTATTTTTATCTCAAGGAGTATTTGATAGTTCTTTCAAAAACTACCCTATTTTTTATCCCCCATCAACGCGATCGCTACTGGTCTCTCTTAACCAGTCTTTTGAACCCTCACCACTAATCTAATAAGGATTATCGTTTCCAGTTTATTGAAACTCGCAAACACAACGCCGAACTCCAAACACAATTAATTTTAAAATAAGTATGTCAAATTGGGACAACTGGACGTTGCATATTTTGTTAACGAACCTGTTTTGAAAATTTAAAAACTAATCAACAAAATCGTATTTACCAGCAGTCAAGTGACAAATAAAGAGAAATATTTACACTACGTATATCCAATATTGGAGCTAAGTACACACACGACTGGAATGTTTTTCATCGTAAAAAATAATGTATAGTCTTTACAACATTTGCTTTAATCAATATGGATGAAACTTTCATAATACTTGGTTTGATCATATATCATTTTGTACAATTTTAGGTCAAACCATTGATTAGATCAACAAAAATATTTAACATTAATAAAAGGAACTTTTCCGACTTTTCCTTCGTTTGCGGTCGTTTATCATCGGACGTTTTGTTGTTTTTGGGGCAAAAAGTGACCAGTTCGTCAAAAACCGGAAGACATTTTTTAGTCGGTTTTCTAGCCTACTGATAATATTTTATGTTAATGACATTCCTGACGAAAATGGCAAAGTCAACCGCCACACGCACCGGATTTGAAAAAAGATGTGGGTTATTACGATTGCAATTTTTTAAATCTATCTATTGACATTTCAGGATGTGGGTCGATAACAACGTACAAAAACAAATCAAAAAAAAAGAAAATTTTACTTTAATGGACCCATATAAATAGGTACAATAAAAATTTATCAAATTCAGCGATTGTGATCTAACACATAAGCTCAGGATCGAGAACTGTTAATGTATGACCATTTAAAACACATCACTACACGGCAGTTCATGACGCACGCAAACAAATAATTTAATGACGGGAATATATTAAATATGCTGCTAACAATAACACTATCACTGTAATTACCCATTTTTGCTTAAATAAAAACCGGAGTTCGGCCGTTCGTATGTATGTACATATGCCGTTAGAGGCCGGAAGTTCCGGTTGGGATGTAGCTCAGGAATCAAACTCCTCCCATTACGTGTTCTAGTTAAATCTAAATAGAGAGAACCTTCGAGGAGACCTTCCGAACACTCTTAGCGAAACAGTATTACGAATATCGCAACATCTTTCCGGTCGTATGGAGCTCAAATTGCAAAGAAGAGATAATGAAAAACCACATAATACTCATTATGCATGTTTTCTAGATTGATGCATCTTTATTTATACGAAGCAAAATAATGGGAAGATGGGAAATATGATCGTGAGCCGCTTTTCAAGCAAAATTAACATTATTTTAGGGGATTTACAAAGGAGAAATTGTTCCGGCATAACGCTTTTGTACTGCAGATATCTACAACGGTTTACACATGTTAACACAATGAATAAGAAAATATTAAGAGAACAGGGAAACATTGATGCTTTCATTTACTCGTCTCGCTGTAAACGGAAATATCAAAACAGTTTAAGGAATTTTTTAGTGAAGACAGGATGGTATAGTGGTAAATAATGAACAACTAGCGCGTAATAGAGCATAAATATTTTATACTCATTTTGCATCTAGTTACTGGAAAGTCGAAGGTGATGGTAGAACTTTAAAAACTTTAATCGCCTTCATGAATTTAAAGAGCGGAAGTCCTAATTAGTGAGCTCAGTTTTCGCAAGAATTACGGCTTGTTGGACTGCAGTTGGCGGAAAAAAACACTAGCATCGTCAAATCTTGCATTTCGACCTACATTTCCGGCGCACGGGTCTTAACGTTGTTCCGTCTTTGTTCCACTCGCTGCAAAATATTCGTACAACTAGTGGATTCGCGTCATCCCTCCGTCAAGTTGGCAGCTTTTCAAATATTAATTCAGCAATTACCGGTTTTATTCAGACGTTGCATTTGAAAAGCTCGGTCAGAGTTGTGAGAACACGAGTATTTGCAAGACGGAATGTTTCCGTTAGTATATTTAGGTGCGCCGTTAATTTGACTCATTCCAAATGCTCTTCACATAATATGTTAACGATGCGTGGGGAAGTGTGCCCGATAGCGCCGAGAATTACTGGAAATGAAGCTCTGGGGACGGCATGAGACGGCCTCGACTTCAACAGATGGCATTAAAGATTAGCCGCCGTTGCGTTTTAAAGAAATTATGTGGAGGATTATGTTCGAAATAGCTTCATGGCCTTAAACTCTATCCAAGAAAATACGCTGTTAAATCTTTTATTTACTGACCGGAGTGTAACCATTAATCCGACGAATCCAATTAAAAACAACCCTAAAATCTATTTTACAACGGCCAAACGGCGCAAGATCCTGCTAATACGACATAGAGGTCGCACTTTTCAACAACCTCCGTATTGTTGGGAAGTCTGTTAATTTAACTTTATGCAGTCTTGATGTTTTGATTAATTGCTATAATTTAGCGTTTCTTATAACTTAGCACCAAGTTAAATTATTTACAGAATTTCTGGCCTCGCTTTTCAGTAATTAGACAAACTGCACACACGCTAGTTGGAATCTGAGTCAATTCGATATTTTCTAAAAATTTCTATAAGTTGTATTTTCTAAATTTAATGAAAACAAAGTGGTAGGTGACCCAACTTCAAACAAAGACAAATTACGAAAGGCGTGTGCGGATATGATACTTATAGGCTTTCCTGAGGGAACGATTAATTACAACACTGATCAAATGTTGCAAGTTTCTAGGTTGGATGTTAACAATAAACTAAACTTCTTCATTATATGCAAGTAGCATTTGGTCAAATCTTCAACTTAAAGTCAGTTACAGGTTGCAGGTGTTTATAAAAGCTTTAGTTTGTAATAATATCTAAAATTAACGTTCAAATGTAAGATTCTCGTTATAAAATTTAGATCGTTACACTTGACTAAATTTTTATCGAAATCTACGAAGCGCTACATATGTTGGAGAGCAATCACATCTTTCCAATTAATTTCTTCCATTGATCCGAGTCGGATATTCGTGTTCGTAAATTTGTATTATTATTAATCCGATAACCGTTGTTCACATTTCCCATTATCTAAATAAGAATGCTTCTATAAGCCTTATGTAATGAATTAAGGTGTATAATGGGTGGCTTGCGGCTACATTAATTAGTTTAGTATTGTTTTAGCGAGTGCAGATTGTTCAGGGAAACATTTAATAGCCACTGTTGATTATTATTACGGCAAGGGGATTAATGCATACCTACGATTTGCATACATTGTTTGATATGTGCAATTAAGCTATGTGGTACTAGGGTTGGACTAACCGGATACACTAAGCGGAAAATTTATTGGAATATTAGATTAAGGACTTCCACTTTTAGTTTTGTTCTCGTGACATACATGCTTTCAGATTGCTATGAATTAGGACGGTATCAGGTTACGGTCAAGGATCAGAGCTTCCCACACAAAAGCTTTCTTTGTAAAAGCACAAAACGGTAAAATTAGACCAACGATTTAGAAAAAAATATATATAAACAAATACATCTTACTTTACTTAAATTATTATAAAAATTACTAGTATTTAAATGTTGAAATTTCAAAACGTACTTGTAATTGGTAAATAATAATTAATAAATGATCATCTACTGGTCGTTTTATGGGGTATATCACTGCCGCAAAGTTTGGTCTTGGAGGAAATAAAAACAAAATTTCTTTCGTCGTATCTTCGATTCGGGGTTATTACGCCTTAAACACCCTTAATGAATTCCGGAGGCCTTTCCGACTCCGAATTTATCGCCAATTGAACGTTCAGGCCGGAGTGAAATTTGTCGCATCGAAGGGCAAGGTGCAAATGCGAGAGAGGTCTGCAAGGTTTTTGTCAGTAGGGAACGAAGTTGGTAGTGTAAGAAGGGACAGGGGGTAAGTATAATGAGTAGGGTAGAGGCTCGTCAGTGCGCCAGTCGCGCCGAGACTGCGATTTAATGAGCATGAAATCCAAATGGTAATTTGATTTGGACTTAATTAACGTTGTACTCTACGAAAGCCGAAGACTCTCCTTACCTAGCACAGACAGGGACGAATTAATATACAATCAAAAATCTCGCCTCGAAAGTCGAATGTTGTGTTAAAATTTTGAAAAGAGGGTCGAGTGGGTTATGCCATGCGAACCTCGAGGATATTTTGATGCACGAATCGACACAGTTTCTAAGATATCACACTGAACTTTGGCTCCATCTGAGTTGTATGTTGATGAAACAGTTGTTTGCTGTACAAACAATCAATCCAAACTGGATCTCTCAGCTCCAGCAGACTACATTAGCACCTTCCAAATTCACCCTGGCTCTGAGCTCTCTCAAGTCAATGTTTATTTCCGACAAATGTTTAGATATTTCATTTTTGACTCACTCACAATTACAGTTAAATGGGCAATATTTATTTAAATCATTTGACAATTAATTTTTATTTGTGAACTGTTGCCTTACTCAGTTCGCACGTTTTCTAAAAAGAAACCCTATTTTTGCGTTTTTCTTTGTATATTTTTTGAGAAATATGTCGTATGCTACAAAATACAGTAAGCGGCAAAATTTTAGAACAAAATTTTGCTTTAGCAAAAATTCTCGAACCGGTCAATTTTCTTTTAAAAAAATACACAATTTTCAACTTGATTTAACATTTTATACTTTTTGGTTTTTCAGGTAATGACGTCATCGACATTTTTTTAAATTGAAACTCCATATTTGTTTATTCATTTTAATAGATTTTTTAATTGTCGAAATGACAACACCAAAATATCTATTAAATATTAGGGTCAAGTGGGGCAAATGCGAGGGCCATTATTTTAAGTATTTAATAATAGGAAAAAATATTTAAAAAAAAAAATAAGGGCCTAAATGAAGCACCATGTCTCAATATTTATATCGCATTTAGTAACAGAGTGTCTATAGATTGGATTCTGAGGTAATACAAATAAAAATGAAGTAAAAAGAAAAAAAATAGTTTTTATTTTAGGGAGATGAGACAATCACAACCAAAGTTTTTAAAAAATAACATTTTACTTATCCTAATTTTTCTAAGTGTATCAACCAAGAAATAATCATGTTTCGGAACTTAAAATCGAGAGTTGGTATTCCAAGTCTTGTAACTTCTGGACTGGGTAGAATATGAACAATAAATGTAATAATCCTATATTACATTTGCCCCAAGGAAACAAAATTCAGGGGCAAATGCAATAACGAATGTAGGATATAAACGGTAGCAAACATACTAAAAATATATGAATACAACAACTTTCTAACACGTATGTTATCAAAGTATTACAAAACAAACCAAAAACTTACCTTAAAACTTCAGATGAATCTCAATGAAAAGTTAGCTTATAAATTTACATACCATGCCTTTTGAAGGACACTCACGATATGACACCTCACTCATTTGTCTGTCGGTAAAACAGTATCAGTAAGTGGTAAAGTTGATGAAATAAAGGTATAACAGCTTTAATACGTTATTGCATTGGCCCGTTATTGCAATTGCTCCATCTCCATTTTTAAAAAAGAAAATTGACCTAATCGTGCGTTTTTGTCAAAACAAAATATTTTCAGTTTTATTAGAGAGTTTTTGCAAATCGTTAAGTTTAGCGTTTTAACCTTAACGACAACGTCATTTAACTGTCGTGTGTACGTCTTTCAACTGCGAAAGGTGTATTCCGTCAATTCAAAGACGTTTACGTAAACGTCTTATTTTTTGATTTCTTAGCAACGGCCATTTGTCGTAATACCTACGTTAATCTTTTTTACGGTTTGCAAAAACTCTCTAATATTTTACTTGAATGAAACTTCATTTTTTAAATAGTTGCACCTGTAAGATAAAACATCGTGATCGAAATGCCATTATGAAACTCGTGAGAAGTGTCCCACTCGTGCGCAAGCGCACTCGTCGGTCACTATTCTCACTCGCGTATAATGATGCTTTTCTATCACTTATAATATAATGTACTATCACGATTTGCAAAAACTCTCTATTAAATAACATTATTTCATAATTTTGCTGCTCACTGTATATAAAAATTGATTTAAACGTTAAGGTGTATGCATAAATAGACAACCGTACTTGCGCTATTACACAAGCAGGTTTTTATTTTGATTTACTAAAATTTTAATTAAAATAAATTAGTTCACATGAGGAATTAGACCACCTTTCGTAAGTTTTCAAAAAAGTTTATACTAGACTTTACGTGGATATTTATTTAAACTTTTTTATCAAACAAAACTTATGAAATTTGATAAAAACTAATTTGTTTTATTTATTATTCTAAATTATTTTTTTTAGAACATGAACTGAAATCTTAAACCAAAATAGTTAATTTAGAAGTTTAGAAATTTGCAAAAAGTCTTAAAATTTCTAATTTGTTCTATATNATTAATTTATTTATTTATTTATTTATTTATTTGTTTATTTATTACACATCACATATTTCGAAAAAAAAACTCTGTTTTTTCTTATAATAATTGACTGTTGGTGTTTAATGGAGCAACAGATCTCACAAAACAAAATTTTATAAGATAAGAATATTACAATTTGCTAGATTTGCGTATGAGTATTTTGTGAAATTGTCACTATGTACTTACCTATATTCAGAGTAGAGTGGGTCTTTAAAATTCAATTTCATTGACCCCCTGCGTTTTATGTAAATTTTATATAAGGAAATCGTCATGAAATTTGCCTGAAGTTGAGCACTGAGAGAAATTGAAGCCTAAAATGTCGTGCATGAATGAGAGAATAGTCCTATAGTCTGTCGTCCCACCCTATGGAATGAGATCCGGGCAAGTACATTCAGTCACGGATTCTTCCAGTTATCGTGCTACTTGGCGTCTAAAAATACAAGGAAAAATGATGGTCGTGAGTCGGTTTTTATCAAATACACTCTGCTATATTTAGTAGATGAAAGTAAATGGTATATAAATATAGAATCACCTACACTACCATTTAATAAAATTGATCCAAATGGAAGTCGGATCTGCACTGACGGAAAAAAATCCTGCGTTTATTATCAAAATAGTCGAAAAAAACCGATAAATTATAAGTTTTCCAGGGATCTAAGTCGAAGTTATAACTTGCGTCGAGGCAATGAAGCTGGTAATTGTTTCCAGCATAAATCGACGTCTGGGTGTAGATGTGTAGTGCCATCTTGATTTGCGGTCGGTTCGTGTTCCAAGCCGTTGGCGATTGTAAAGAAATTCCGTAGAACATCTGGCAATGAAGCCCTGTTTAGGCTTGGCCGAACTAGTTTGATTCGTTTCGGTTTTTCCTCTGGTATTTCTTTCTTCCGCGAGCTCATTTTTGTAGACATAAAATGTGTTGGTAGTTTCACTTGTTGGACGATGTCTGTTACTTCCTAGATCAAAAAGCAGAACAGCGAAAAGGACCAGCCTCGTTCACCCGCTACTCCGCCAACAACTTCAATCTCGAACGTGACCTGCATCCGTTTAAGGATATACACACGCGGAATTCCTGCGACCTTGGTTGATGGTTTCCTTTTTTATTCTTGTTTTTCCGCGTGGCGCTCTTGTTTGTGTGTTTCTTCCGGGCTGCTGTCGTATTTTCTGCTTGCATTGGGAATAGAGCGACACTCTACAGACATTTATATTTCACTTAGATTTCATTGGATTATCTCGGATGGGAAAGTGGAGATTTGTGGATGTTTTTTTCTCCGCCGTCGCTTTTCCATCGAGCCTTTTCTTGTTTCTAGTCCGCACTACGCGAATAATTTTAACATTAAACTTTTCTCGCGCCTAAAATTAGAATTAAAGTCATGATCCGATAACCAAAAAGGTTTTTTATTATTGTTGAAATCAGCAGTCTTTTAAGATCTGAATTACACCCTCAAAAAAACATGAAACATCACACATTTGTGGCTAATAACGAACGCTGTTGCTTATTTAGCACAAAACTACGTTTGAAACAATGCAAGGTTTCGAACAAAGGACCATTCTGTTATGAAAAAACCTGCAAATATGGGCGACATTTACACGCGACTTATTGGCAAGTGCAACGCCGCGGAAATTATGATGAGGCTAACGTTTTCCATGTCTGGGATTCGTTTATTTCATCTAACTAGACCGTTGGGAGAAGTTAGTTCTAAATCCGCACGCAAACCTACGACTATATTATCTTATTATCATGTTACACAACCGTTTTATGACCGACATGAGGTTATGCAATATTTTCGACATGCATTGCCAACTAGATTGAAATTTAGATTTATCGACAATTCGTACAATAAACTTGTACTGTTTCAAGGCTTGCTTTGAATTCTTTGTTCCAGAACACTTGGTCTTTACATTTGGGGTTGAATTAATGATTTTTAAATAGGGGTAATAAACACCAACCCTAATAAACTCAATAATGATTTCTTGTTTTACCCCTTTCCATTCTGACATTTGGTTTATGTACAAGCTGGTTATTAGCTTTCATCTCAAATGAAGTGCAGAAATAGCTAAGAAACGATCGCTGATGAATGATCGATTGATCTAAGAACTGTGAGGAAGTGAACGAACTCTTGCACTAGAGATTTGCATAAATCAAGATCAACCGGTAAGGCATGAGACAAATGCTGTATTTACATATACTGCAGACGTGATTCTCTTAAAGGGGAATAGAAGCACATTTTGTTCTGATAATTTGCAGCTATTAGATGCAACGACATGATAATGACGAGATCTTTGTCGCTGACATTACATAAATACGACCATTCACCTTCATTCGTTATAATTTATTCCAGTAAAATGAAGTCTCTGTCTTAAGGAAATGGGCGGAATACGTGATGTTTGAAGTCTGAGCTCTTTGTACACATTTTCACGCATATCTTTTTACCGACCGTAACACTAATGATTACTAAATGTCACAGCAATTTATGTTTCATTATCAAAGCAATTTTTATGTGAAATTATTGACCAGTTGGCTCTATCGAACCTGACATCAGTATTATATCTAGTGCCTAAATATTTATAAGTGAGAAATAGGATGAGTCTGTTGAGCTGGCGTTTATGAGTAATAACTAGTATTTTTATTATGTATATTTATCGTACTCACAAAAAACGTAAACATATTAAAAATTGACTTAGCAACGTGGCAGGTTGAGCTGAAAAATTCAGATGACGTAGGAAAATATTGTTTAGTCACGAAGGTGTGCACCGTAGAATGTTTTTTTTTGTACTTTTGCTTCATCGCTTTCTTGTTGATGAAGGATAATGTCATATTATTGAGGTATTTTATTGTGTTGTTAAATTTAAAATTTGATTCACTCACAGGAGAGGTTATTTTTCTCTAAACAGCAGTACATTTTATTAAATAATAGATCTTCAAAAGCACATTTGTCTATAGGAAGGAAGTTTGTTCTAGACAATAGAAGAAGGAATTAACAAAATTGGCTGTTTGTATAATCGTGATCTATGTCCATAAATTATTTTCTAAAATGTTAGAAATTTTGCAGTTTAGCAAGTACAGTATAAGCAAAATAGTCGTATAAAATTAGAATCAATTTTAGATAATACCTAGTTTTCGCATTTCCTTTATTGTTATCAAAACTCAAAAACCTACTTTACTTAGATATAGATTTACCTATTGCAGAAATATTAAATTAAAAAAAAATATCATTTTTCGACGTAATAAAGGCTTACGTGTTGGTAGCAAATGTTTAGATCTGGATTAGCAGGAACTAACTTCAAAGGTGATTTAATAGAATAAAATAATGTTGTAATTAAATGGCTTGATCACAGTGCTAATTGAGCTACACAATTTTTGACATCAGTTGATTCACCGCAAAAATTTATTCCGGGCGCATATTTACTGAGATAATTGAGAAAAAAGATCTTTTGCTCACTATGTTCAGGAGCCTTTAGTTCACTGAAGCACTTTCGGACAGGTTTACAGGCATTTTTTTCTATATTGATCTAATATTTCCGAAATTATTTCCTAATTTTTGCAGATAGCGAAAATTAAGTAGACAACGAAACTTGGTGCTTTTTATTAGATACATAAACATTGTTTATGATTCGCTAACCAAGTTAACATACAGGGTGACAATTTTAAAACTTGCAATCGGCAATATCTCCATCCTTCAAGCCACAGCCACCTTAAGTTGAAAATTTTAAATGACACGACTCTACTTGCGATACATCGTTGGAAAGCCCATAACAAACGCTTTTCAAAAATGTCATACAACAGCCTATTTGGTAAACTCATTTTTCCAATTATTCAAAAAAGAAGACGTTAAATTTTAATTTTTTTTTTACTATATTCAAGGGTGGGTGGAGGTGTGTCACTTATCATGTCATTTTAATTCCCCCTAGGAACCACCAAAACGGTTATGAGTGATTATTAATAACTTTTTCAGTTGAGAGAAATTGCCGATTGCAAGTTTTAAAATTGACTCAGTGTATTTGTTATAATATAAACTGATCAATGACGAAAAACTGACGTTTTAATACATAATTAAGCAATATATTTTTTTATTTTTTACTTTACATTAATTTGAGACTTTATATTTTTAATTACTAATTTAAGTAAATTTAGTTTCTGCTAAAACATGATGGGGCAATATTATATTTTTTTTTTTGCTTTCACACCGGAATTAGAGAATTTTGAGCGAATTAATTTCGAGAGTAAACAATCAATACTACAAAAATTTAAAAATTTCTGACATTTTTGTCCTGTTTGTATTTTCATATTATTACTCAAATTTTATGTAAGTATTTAAAAAATAAAGCCAAATATATAAATATCCAAAAAGACAAGGAGTTAGTGATTGATTAAAAAAACGTGAC
Organism: Tribolium madens; assembly: GCF_015345945.1. NCBI lineage: Eukaryota > Metazoa > Arthropoda > Insecta > Coleoptera > Tenebrionidae > Tribolium > Tribolium madens. Next base: position 13,065,190 of record NW_025400983.1, on the reverse strand, counting down.
TTATTTTTGAATAATTTTTGATACGTGCTCATCTAAAAGTGGATACATATAGTTAGTATAGTTATTAAAGATAATTAATTGAAAGTTGCGTCCCTTGCGAATGAATACCCCCGTGTAGGTACTATAAATTGATTGTGGGTCACATCTCGTTTGCACTTACTTCCGTGAGGAAGGAGGCAAGTGTTTGGTATATTCGTGTAGAAATCCGGGTAGGCGCGGGGTCCGTCACGGCGCCATCGCCGCCGCCACCGATGAGCGGCCGCTCGGTCGTCATGGCGACGTACGGCGGGCTCCGAACGGATCGTAGAGTCAGTTCCCGCCATTCCGCCATACGCCGCGCACTCGTTTGGTCACGTGGAAGAGTAGGCGCGCGTGCGACGACTCCAGATCCTGCCTGAGTCCTGCCGCTCCCGGGCAAAAGAGCCTAAGCCGTGCTGCACATTGACTCAAGCTTGACGCCGCCGCCAACGCCGACGCTTGCCGCCCAAAAACGCTAGTCCCCGCTGAACAACGACCTAACGTAAGTGATGTCTAACTTTTTATTGCCGCCCCCGGTGTGTCCCCTTTCACTAACCAACCCCCACATGCGCCTGAATATTTCAAAGGATTATTTTTAGAATTACCACCGTTTTGTCGATACCATGTGCGAGATAAATTTAGTAAGTGGGCCGTTTGCATCTCATTATCGCCTTTTCTATTGTTTATTAAACATTCTGACGGGGTTGGAAATTAAATCGGTAACTATATGTCGAGTGATAAATTGATAAGGGACGGTTGTGAAAAAGGTTGAGCTGTCGGACCAACCATACGCGGTTATCGTGATTTGATTTTTGGTGGTTTGCCGTATCGATTTATGTAAATCGTCTCTTTAAACATTTCCAGCTAACGTGGTTATTTTTTTGGAAGGCTTGCTTGTCAGGCGTGCTATTTCACTTGGGCATTTATTCTCTAAATAAATTATTTGCCATCCTATTTTTGCCAATTGGGTATCCCTTTAAACGGCCTATTCACATACAGAAAATAATAAAACAAACCCGAGGAGTTTAATTAAAATAAACTTTCAAATCCGCGCCTGCGTACTACATTATATTATAAAGCTGTCAACGATAATTTCCGTTTCGTTTTTATCATAATTAATTGAAATTGCTTGAATTCGGATCCAGTTTTTGTTTAATGAAAATTTTAATTTTTAATTGTTCGTCTTGAATGATTAATTTAGTAAATGCTTTTAACTAAATTACTTTCTGTACAAGTTGCTTACCGACGCATCTCCGGAATGTAATTCTTTTCCGGTATAATACGATCCGCAGTTTTCGTTTAAATATTTAAAAAGGAAATTAGTGTTATTACTAATTTGATATTGAGTGCTTTTTGAAAATTTGTGTAACGTGATCGGTGTTTTTTTTTTTGAAAATGTAACTGCGAACGTAATCAGATTTTTTTTTGTAATTAGGCCTATTTTGGCAACGCTACAAAATTAATTTAGAACGACAGCTGTCTGTGGGTCAACCAAGAGCTTCCTGGTTTAATCATGCGCATTTGTCACACAGCTGATACCACCAAAATACACAATTTGTTTTTCATTAGAATCTTATTTTATTTTGGCAACACGATGCATAAATCAATAAATAATTAGTTGAATATACACAATCATAATAGATTAATAAGATTTAATTTCCATCGAATTATACTGACACGACTTCAGGTTAAGAGTTTAAAATATATTAGTCTGTAAATATTTGTGCTTACAAGACAGTAAAGTTTTTGTAAGTTTTTATTACTAAACAACTTTCGTGTTTATGCTTTTATATTAATAGATTAAGATGAATTTTATATGCATGACCTTAGATGTGTTTTTATTTTCTACATGACGACCATCTTTTTGTCAGTTAACTGTTTACAGTGTCAAAATGTATGATGATTTTGTTCACTTTTACAGTGCTACTATATATTAATTAATTTATTTTCTGAGCTTATTATCGTAAAAACTTAGAGTATAGAGATTAGTCTGGAGTATTTACAAGGAGTAATGTAAATAAACCAAATATGTGATATATGATTTTTTTAAGTAAGAATATTGACATTTAAAAAATGTCTTTTTTTATATATTTACATTTACAAGTTACAGCTTTTTGAATGTGAATGAAAAAATTTGTTTCTTATTAATAATATGGGTTCAAGTAATAATTACAAACTGTGAAAATTGTCAAAGCTGAAATATATGATCAGTGGCGACGCAAATGGGGGAGGGTATTACTCACGTTTAAAAAACAAGGGCCTAGATGTTGATTTTTAACAACTTTTTTTATGTATTTGCCACACAAAAGGCACTTTATAGAAAAATAGTTTTTAAAAATTTTCAAGGCATACTTGATTTTTTAAAACTAAAATCACGTTAGAAATTAGTCTTTAACCAAGTAGGTCTGAAAACTTCAAAATGTATATCCAGAATTTTTTATGTTTTAGAGTTGTCTCACCTATCTGTAAAATGTATTACATATGATTAATTGATTACAATTATTTCTTCATATGTTTTGAGGCGACTAACGTACGTTCAGATCGTGTCATAGTTACCGTTAAAATGATAACTGCATGTAACGGTCTACAAACAAGAAGTGTAATCTTGGAGCGCTTTTTCAACCCACATTATTTTCCCCACAATATTTCCGACATATGCCGCCAACAGAAAGGTTTTTACCTGTTTGTTATTAGTCCTGCTTGTATCAATGAAGCTGTTGGCGGCGCAGCTAAATATGTTTGTTTTGAAATTATCGCGCAGAATTAACCAGCCGCCCCCGGAGGCGCAAACAACGCTCCTCATCGATCCGGTAAGTGGACCACCACGATCGAAACGTGGTCATGTGATAGAGATTATTAAAAATTTGTAATGTTTTAAGGTATTTAGATACATTGGGAAAGTGTAGGCGGCTTTATCAATTTATCATTGTCCTCAGATATAGATTTTTTCGGGGGTGGCGAAACAAAACTGAAGATTTTTTGCATTATTGGTGGGAACGCCAGGCAATAATCTGAAAAAATTTAATTTCGTTACCGTGTAATTAATCAACGGGGAATTTAATAATTCCCTAATGGTGTAACAACATTTACTCAACTGTGTATAATATTTATATGTATTAAATATTAAAGCGGACTTAAAATTTTTTATTCTGTCGCTTATCGATGTGACGATAATAAATGTCTGATCGGTTTCTATTGTAAAAGTTGACATTATATCATTGCTTGGACTCGAAATGATTACTTATGATGGAAAATATAAATAAATCCGATGGATTAGATAAAAGAGTTTCGTTTATTTGTTTGTTGCGTGATGCGTGTCGGTTTTACGTTGGAACATACTTCGGCTTTCGAACTGAAATATCCTTTTAAGAGTAGTTTCAACGCAGAGTGGAGTAACGCGAGACAATTTATGTACATCAGGGTGAATTGTGGGATATAATATTTTACCGCGCTGAAATAGCGTTGCATCCGCGGAACATTTTGGGCCGTTTCGGCACAGCTGAACAATTTGAAAAATCTTAATTTATTTCGTTCGCGAATCCGAGAATCAATTTTTTTCTCATATATTATACCGTCATATTCTGTACCTACATTTCTTATGCCAATAGCCAATACCTAATACATAATTATTTTTTCTTAAATTTTTTTTTTGGAAAAAGTAACCGCAATCGATATCACTTTTATTAAACAAAAGTTTTTGAACTTTAATACGATATTCGCCTTGAGCTAGAAAGCATGTTTGTATGTTTTTCTGGTTGTTTTTGTATGTTGTCAAATTTCTTCATTTTGTATGTTTTCAAATTTCTATTTTTGCGGCACGTGGGTTATACTTGAGCCATTTTTACTACTTGCTTTATTCATTTTCGTCTGTCTTCTCTAGTGTATATATTCGAAGCAAGTAAGGGTCGGATAAATATTTCTTCTGTTAAGTGTTGGCTGTTTCCGGCCTTGATTTCCTTTTAGTATGGAGTTCCTAATCCATCCAGGATGCTTTAGTTTAGATACAACAACCAAGAGCAGGACGTACCCTCACACACAGTGAGAATTAGAGATTTAAGGAGGAGTTGAGTTTATCTTGGCCAGGATTGCTTCAACTTGAACTAGCTGAAGTTAGAACGTAGGTAAACAAGACGACCATCTACAACCCAAGCTGCTTACTTACTTAACATCCACTAAGATTAGGGTTTCGACCCTTGTCTACCTTGCTTCCTTTTAATATTGCACATATCCTCTATAGGTTATTGATTTCTGATGTTTAGTGCGACAAGTTTTCGAGGATAACTAATGAACGTAATACTCTGGAATGGAAGGACGTTGAGAGGGTGTTATTATCTTTTATGACGATTGTATTTTACAATGCCACATAAATAGCAGGTTACGGAAAAGATTTTACGAGGCGACCCTCATTACGTCATCGGGAAAGACGTTGAGTGTCCAAAAATACATTTTGAAGGAGAATGGACCGAATATAGGTGCACTACTAAGAAAAGACATTTTTGTTACAATCCATTAAGAAAATTCCAAAGAAATACAAGTTTTTTTTAATGATTTTCGATTTGGTAAAGAATACATATAATTTATTGTTGATTGTAGTAAAGTTGTTCTTGTTGCTGAGTTTAAAAAGGAGATATCTGCTTGTGTCAGTAGAGAGTTGGAAAAAATATAGGAATCTTGTGCTTAGATTGAGGTTGGGAATTGCGAGTTTATGTGTGAGTTGGTGCGAGTTTTCGCCATCAAATGAAAAATCAGGTTGTGATTTTGAAGTTACGTAACGGCTCTTTTGTAACCTTGCATCGGCATTTAAGTTTCCTCTGCCAGCACTTACAAGTCTGCGTAAACGAGTTAATAACTATCGATTTGTCCCTTCCATTGAGAGTGGTCTTTGTGGAAGACGATGTGTTGACCCAAATCCTTTGAAAACATCGTACAATTAGGATGTATTGGAAGAGTGGCGGCGATAATGCGCGAATTGTGTAATTATTATTATACATCGGAGGGGTGCATATATTAAGATTCCTGTGCGAAATATCTGAACGAAATACGCAAACACATTATGCAGAGCTTAGAACATTATTATCGTGTTCATAATGGAAACTATAGTCGCGGGAAAAGAGAGAGGCATTGCGACGCCTCATCGCTTTGTTTATGAATTTATAGGAATATAAATTGAAAATTTTGCGGATTACACGGCCAATCAGTTCCGATTGTTGCGACTTTGGCTTTTCACTGATATTTAAAAGGCGGGCGCCATTCAAAGTTTCAAATCGAAGAGACTGAACAACTGGGCCATATCCAAAATTTAAATCGGTTTGAATTCGTAATGGGGTGCTTTCTGTGGCGCACGATCCCAACTAACTTGGTGGCGTAGGGTTGAATATTCCATTGAATGTTACGGATGACGTCGTCCACTGCGTTACCGGTTCAGCAATTCATCACACGAACAATGTCTTGAATCCCGTTGTCAGCTGTCCTCGTAATTACGGGGAGCACGACCAGACAAAGAAGTGGAAGTTTTGGCAAGGCTGCAATGAGCACTTTTATTCTCGGGGAGACGAAAAATATAAACAAAGACATACAAGGGGTTAGGTCCTAGGTGCGTATAACCGCTCGACTTGCGAGAAAATAACCCGCATCTTGATAAGAATTCCGCTGACGCCAAGAAACTCGCAAGAATTGTGCTACGACGGTGTTTTCATGGAAATTTACCGTTACATGTAATGAAGTGGCAATTTGTATTATGTTTGCAAAGCAAAAATTAATTGCATCACATGGGTGCGAGAATTTCAGATTTGGTGTAATTAGTCCACTGGGTGGTACGAGTAATAGAGCCGCGTAATGTCTTTCTGAGGAAGTTTTGTCAATATACAAAAAAAAAACAAGTTTTTGCCTTTGCTTTAAGGCCAAAACCACTTGAATTACAATTCAATTGAGTGCTTTGTTCATCTTTATTGCTTTCTTCTAGCCACTGGGAAATTTAAAATGGGGAAGAATTTTAAATTTGTTTTATTAATGACAGAAGTAGTGTTTTTTGCATTTATACTCTATTTTTTTAAAAATAGAAGTGTTCAAGGAGATAATGATAAAAATATCATACGATTAAAATAATTTTGAAAGTTAATGAATTTTTTAAGTGCATTTTGACGATAATTTTGAATTTTTTGTATATTACTCAAAAAAGAGAAAAAATGCAGGAACTGCTACCGGGTTCAGTTCCTGTTATTCAAGGACCAGTGATGAAGGCAACATAATAATAATTATCACAAATTTAAATTTCCGAATATAAACCGGTTTTACTAAGATACTACGAAGAGATACTAAACATACCTTGCCATTTAATTAATAAAATTTGCTAGAGTGAAATTGGCTGTTCAATGCTGCTGCCACCTAGTTCTTTCTTAAAAAAAATGGATTATAGTTTATTTAGGCGAAAACTACCAAGTTTAAATTTTGAAACATGTAGCTACAACTTTTGTTTTTGTTTTTAATAGTACATTACAAACGCGGTGGTAAATATGGCATTACCTCGGGTGTTTATATATACCTATCCGTATATCTATATATATATATCTATCGGATAAGGTAATGCCATTACCACCGAGGTTTGTATGCTATTTTATTCACAATCATATCATTTTTAGTCAAACATTTTTATAAAATAAAATTCTAACAAAGTTAAGGTCAAAACGTGGTAGGCCATCTAAATTGCGTTTGATTTTTGACTTTTTGACAAATGTCAAAAATAATATTGAAATAATGTGTGAATCTGATATTAAAATTGTTGAAATAGAGTAGTGTACTCTCCCAGAAGTAAGAAAAATTACTACAGAAGCAATTGAATGAAATTTTGCAAAATATTATGCGTAACTTGACAATTCGAAAGAAAAAATTTCCGATATTTAAAAACAATGTTGGTAAATCTGTATATTACCACCCAAGGGATAAAATGATATTACTGCTCACGGGATTTAGTTATGTGTTTCCCAACCTTTAAAAAGTTAGTAATCGGCATATTACTTTAGTCATTGTGAATTAAAGTATTATGTTATACTCCTACTTCCCGCTTCGATTCTAAAGACAAATTTAAATGCTAATGAAAGAAACTGCAAAGAAGTACAATATTTTGATACTTTGTCAAAAAGTTAATGCAGTTATTTACTCGTAGTTAGTTTTTGGTGCAGTAATTTATTTAAAAAAAGAGTTTCTAGTCTAGGAAGACTAATTGTTATGACAAAGTTATACTCGTATCTACATAAATAAATAGTAAGTAGTAACAATAAGTTATGAGTGTGATTTTAAAACTAAGATTAGAGTTATAATATTCTTTTCTAGCTTTATTTTTTTCTTTTACTCAACTTTTTTCTCAAATGATTGAAGGCAAAAATTGTTATCTACGTCTTTGTGATTTTGTTTGCAAGGATCTTTCACGTTTCTATTGATTTTTACTTACGTCTTGTACTAAAATTATTATTATTACTTTTTCTAATGATGGCAATATTAAGACTGTTTGGCACTTTTGTGTTAAAAGCTAGATTATGTAATGTTTCACATGCTTTTGAGATAATCTCTACAATAAGAAAATTTTTGACACTATTAAAAAAAGAGTTTCTAGTATAAATCTGTTACAATTGAATGAACCAGTAACAATCGAGGCCGACAAATCCTGTTATAAGGCAGTGATTATAAATTGACACTATTGATGAGGGTAGATGATCATATTAAGTACTTGGTTTGGGGATTACTTATCTAAATAGACAATATTTTTGACGGTAATGAAAAATTGCTTAGTACACTGCATTGTTAAAGAATATGTTTTGTGTAATAGTTTACACATAAATTTCATCATGTTGTTTTAAAAGTGTCTAAACATCTAACGTAAACATAGTAAACTCGGCTTAGTTTAACATCCCTGGCGTTATCAGTTTGCACTTTTTTGTCGGTAATAAGAAAATTTATTCCAGTAATTAATTTGCCTCAGACAATCCAGTCATTGGCTTGCCGTGTAGTGCTAATGTTCCTTATAGCTCGTTTTTTAACTGTTGTGAGCAACTTACATATATCTGCTGTCTGGACAATAAAGTGAGTTATAGTCAATTTTTTTAAGAAAAAAGTAGGTGGCAGCAGTATCGGAAGCTAATTTCAGAATGGCAAATTTTATTACTTTGAATGGCAAGATATGTTTAATATCACTTCGTTATATCTAAGACCGGTTGTTTATGTATTTGGAAATTTAAATTTCTAATAATTATTATGATGGCTTTGGGATTCTTCATCACTGGTCCTTGAATGACTGGAGCTGGACTACGTTGCTGTTCCGGTATTTTTGTCTTTATTAAGTATTACACAAAAAATCCAAACTCTTGTTAAATGTTAAAAAAACGACTTATTTGGTAATATTTTTTTGCTTTTGATTTATTTATTGCAACACCATTGAAAATTGGGTTTGTTTGTGTTGTTCATTTCAGTTTTAACAGGCCGTCAATATTTATTCAAAGCGCGAAGGCTTGCTGCTGGTGTCTCATGGCCCCAATTACATTTACCATGATATTAAAATATATTTTAAAATTATGATTGTTTTAGTTCCAAATTGAATTTCTCTGCTGTAGTTGGAATTACTTGGCGTTTCCTATGTTAATGTTAAAAGCTAGAAAGTTAATATGGCACATTCTGGTTGAGATGAGACGGTAGATATAATAGGACAGATTATCTAGCAGAGCTATCTCACCTGCAAAGTTTCCGGTGCAGCTCCGGAAGATAGTCTTATCGGCGGGGGTGGCGCGTATGGACTCGGATAAGGATGGAAATCTGGGAGTCGGTGCACCTGACGGGGATGAAAATACGAATATCCATAGCTATCAGCTTCACAGTTCATTAGCGGCCTTTGCCTGATCGCTTCTCGCACAAATCCGCGAATCCCTCGTCATTATCTACCGACTCTATGCGGAATTGCGAAACCTAAACCTTGTGGCGCTTTTAAAGCACCTCCACTCAATATTACATAAATATTATAGATTTAGCAAATTTTAGCAATTTATATACATACAGACTTGTCAAAATTTATTAGATTAAAGTGGCACACTTGTCTCCATACAAATGAATTTTGTTCGAAAGTACAGTCCTTTTTTTATTTGTTGATGGGGGTAGTGCGAATCAAGAACACGACATGATCTCCTTCTGTTTTTGACATTTGACAGAATCTGACATTTTGGTACTAAAGTTAAAAATTAAGGATTTTTCCGGCATTAGGATTTTTATAGGGCTTGAATTACGATCGTTATGATGATACAGAGGATATAAATATTAGCCTCAAAACAGTTTTTTTCATTAAAAATGAAATTACAATAGACCTATATGCCGGTAAGACGAACATCACTAGCTCTGCGTTACTTTAATCGCATTTGTTAAAATGAGATAAATACTGTGACTGACTTTACGCATATACTTAACGAGAGAGCAACAATGTATTTTTCAAATGTTGAAAAGAGATAGCTATCTGGTACGTCTTTCGGATTAATAATTGATCCACACGCATAAATAAAAAGAACGGACTTAACCTACCGAATTTCTAATCACATCGACTTTTAATTTAGTGCAACGTTAGTTTTATTCGATTTTACCACTACATTGAATTTTTATTATTTTATTTTATCAACAATTAAGGTTTTATTCGATTTTACCACTACAATGAATTCTTATTATTTTATTTTATCAATAATTAAAGTTTTTTGAATACGGGAATACACCAGCAAAAAATGTATAAATCTTTTATTTTTTATATTACAAATACATTTTTAACAAAATTTACAAACTATTTCTATTTTAGGGAAATATTTAACATTTGAATGTCAGTTATTATTTAATGAAATTTTGTATTAAACTTTTTTTAAAATTGTTCATTTAAGCGTAATTTTACGAACATCATATGTATTTTGAATTATTTATAATTTATTCTACGCACATCATTAAAATTTAATGTTTGACTGAATTAGGTGGTCACATGTCAAATATACATATTTTGTGTTTTTTGAATCAAAAGAAAAGTGGCGAATCCAATATGATTTGAGGCTGATTTGTCGTGTTAACCTTTTTGTGATAATCAGTGTTAATAATAGACTAAGTAGACCCTAAAATTGTTAGAATTTTAATAAAATAGAATGTTACGCTTATTTGTTCTTCTTGTCACGGTGTAGTTCTTGTTCTCAATCTCAAGCTGCAACAAAAGCAATCAATTAAAAATACATTAAATCTGAAATTTGTCACTATCACATGTCAAATATTTTTTTGTGTTATCAGTATTCTGTATCATATAAAGCGGCACATTCAGAAGTTAACATTATTTCAAAACCAACTAGATCCTTCAATCATTTATGGATACAATGTATTTTGAATACTTACTGACGAGTTTGGGTTAGCAACGAGTAAGAAGTAAGTACAGTCTACTGTCTTGAAAACAGACCGGTTAAACAAGCTCAATCCAGAAAAAAATAATATACAGGGTGTGTCAGAATTTACGTCCCAGAGAAAAATTTCAAGTAGGATAAAATACCAGGAACATGGAAAAAATTCTATCTGTCAAAAAATTTTGATATTTTACTTTTTTTTCCTCTTCTAATAGCCTGTAGCAAAAAAACTTGGAAAATTATTTTTTCAACAGAAAATAAATAGAGCCAAAGTGCAATATTTACACTCTCATAACTTCCAGATTTTATAGAATTTTCGTTTAATTTTTTTCTCTGTTATCTTACCTTACATAGCATTTTTCTCTAGGGCGCGTGTTCTGGCGCACCCTGCATATTGATTAGTTTTGCTTATTACAAAATAACAATTACATTGTAAAATAATTTAAATTTAACAATTTCGTACATATTTTGCACATATGTATTTGTCTACAAAGTCTAGGTACATAAAACATTCTACCTTATACTTGTATTATAATTTGACAGTTCGACGCATGAATTTTGGCACTTACAAGCTAAGCAGCTTTTGTGAAGAAACAGAATTACTTTGTTCATTTTTGCAAGATAAGTGACCCTGTACATATATTGCTTGGTTTTTAATTAATAGGGGCGATCGTTTGATCTTGTGTTATTAAATTTCTCTTAGCGTCTCAAGAGTTTGTCCGGAAATGCAAAACCAATGTTAATTTTAACGTTGTAGCGTAGAAAGGATAGAAGGCCGTTAAATTTTTAATTGCTTTTAAATGTACTCCGGGTACCTTTTGAATTGTCGGTCTTATTGAAGAAAGCTAATTTAAAAGCTTTGTTAAAATCGATCGAAATGTAATATAGCTTAGTAAACCCCTGAAAGCACACCAATAAAAAGTAGAACTTTCACAAAAATCCCAGGAATCAAATAAATGTGCCCAGTCATGCATTTGTTTTAAGCCACCGCCCGCTTTGTTTCAGCGTAAACGCTGAACACCCCATTGCCTCCTCTGTTTGCTACAGAACACTCGGTCAGAGTCGGCTGCGATCTCCCTGACCGCCAATCATTGTCACTTGATTGCTTTTATCAAAAAAAGCGAATCACTTCCAACGGAAACCGTTCGCTTTTCATTTTTCCAGTCGTTTCCCTCTCATGTTCTTTTTTGACCAAAGATCAAAAATTTACGCAATTGTATTGACGTTTGACCTGCGCTGATTTTTGATTTACACAAAAATCAAAATTTTAGTTTAAACATCAATTTATTATTAATATGAAACCTTTACAATATGATGAGAAGAATGTCTTGGCGAGCATTGCGAGGGGGAGATTTCATTAAAAATGTAAAACACTAAACGAAAACTTAAATATGAATTTGACTTTTGACATTAATAATTTAAATAACTTTAATTACTGATGCAAAAAATCGTGAAGACAACATTATAATTTAAAAATTTCAGTCTATTAAATTCTTGATTTCCTCGGTCGCTCGAATTTAAACTACAACCTCGATTTTCAAACTGTCTATAAAACTCTATTATCGGAATTTTCTTTTGCGGAGGTTTATTTAAAAAATCACAGCTGCTGAACTCTTTACGTTAAGTAAATACATTTTTGCATTTGATAACCAAAGGTTTAATCCTTCAAAGTAGTTCAAGATTGTCAATTATATGAGAAAATCAGACACCAGAGTGTCAGGATTGAAAGTAACCAAATGGGGAAACATATTTTGACAGTTTTCCATTTTTGTCAATTTGACAAGTCAATGTAAATGTGAGTACTTGCAAGCGTTTTTGCTCTGTACTTCATTGGAGTAAACTATGTGGGAGGGTCTATTTCGATGCATTACTTTCTAAAATAGAGATTTTAGCTTTTGGCATTATTATTTTAAATAAAAAAATACTTCTACAAAACGTTAGGTGACAGATTAAATAAAACTTTTAAATTACCACAAAATTTCGTCAAAATCCCGCCAAACCGTCGTCTAAGCTACGCGCCAAAATTAGTAAAGGAAACATCTGGAACCTCAACTGCAAACTATTCAAATGGGGAAAACATATTCAAGGCCATCTGAATCAAAGCTGCGCTTATAAGGCCGTTTCAATTTTCGATTTTTCCATATAAACTTTGTTTCTGTGACATTTCGGGAGGCAGTATCTTATTAGGCTACCGATTTCGATCACAGTCGATTGAGACTTTTTAGACTTTTTATTTTTAGGTTAAGTGCTTAAAACATCAATTAAAACATGAATACTATAAAATATCCAAGATCCCAGCTTATTTTAGGTACATTCTGGACTATCAAAATACTAATAAATTAGAATTGCAAAAAAACATGAAATCATAACACGAGGTAGGTTAAAACAATTTATAACTTCAATATTTTTCTGCAAAGTTATTTGTTTGTTTGTTGAGTAATCCGTAATTTTTGTAGTGTCTTTAATATTACAAATACAAAGTAAAAGGCTGTCCTTATAATTGTCTACATAAATTTGCTTACCGCAAAACAATTCAACAGTTTGGCACCATTTTTGCCTTTGTATCATATTGCTCGCAATTTCAAATAAGCGAACATCTTTTGCCCCACAAATGAAACACGGTTTTTACCATTTTATACTATTATTTTGTAAAATTGAACTGCTGTTAATTTAATATTGTAGCTTTGATTCGTTAATCGACCACCGAGGGCGCACAATAAGGTTCCGAATTTTTTGTTTTTATGGCCACTCTGCAGAAACAGTTATCATGGAAAATGAAACGGCCTTATAAGCGAAGCTTTTTGATTCAGATGGCCTTGAACGTATTGATGGTCAGTACCATCTATTGGCGGCTGATGTTCTCCTATTAAATTTCAACGCTAGATGATTTTTGGAAAATGATGATTCAAAAACTGCTATTACTCAGTTTTTTCAAATGAAATGACTCTATTTTCACAACGGCAATCGAAAGAACATTAAATGCAAAAAATTATTCACTTATCGCAAAAGGATTAAGAGATGTCATTTTTTAAATGGCCACCCGCAAACAAAAGTTTTGACAAAAAATTAAAGCAAGTATGTCAAAAACTATGACAAATAAATACCAACTATTGATAGGGTTAAATGAGAATTACAAGAGTTATCAAATTATAATATAGCTACGAATCACACACAATTGTATAAAAAATATCGATGGCGTCATCACTCTCACAGAGATAACATCACATGCTTCACAACACACACTTTTGAAAACAAAAATTGACCTATTTCAGGATTTGTGTTCAAAAAGTCACCAATTTAGAAACTAATGAATTTATTTCTTCCATTTGTACCAAACTGTATAATTATGTTGCAACACTAAAAGGATAGTAAGCTTCCAAATTTGTATTTGTTTCGGAAACAACGGATTTTTTTTAGATTTTCTGTACTGATTGAACTTTAATATGTTTTTTGGTTGATAAGCATTCGTTAATAAAATGTTTTTACTCGATGGAAGTGCGTGTTTTGATTAAAAAATTAGTCTGACGGTGTTTCAACATTTTCAAATGAGCTAACGATGAAAAGAAAATATGTTTAGAAATGATGTAAAAAAGAAGTTCAAAGGAATAAGATGGGTTCGGCCTAAATTTTATTTATTCAAATGGCACTTCTCGAATATGTACAGGATTCGAGCTAAATTCTTCTAATAGAATCGTAGAAAATCGATCCGGAAGCCGATGGAGATGTAAACGCAAACAATACACTTTACATTTAACAGAAATAAAAATCTTACAATTTAAAACCTTAGATATTCAACTTGTGTAAACAAATAAGAAATACTTACATAAAGTAATAATGACGAGGGTAGACCGGTGCGTCATCTGACGTATCTCCTTACCACGTTTACATGGCGATGACAAAACGTCAATGTATTTGAGGGTTCAATATATTACGAGTTAGAAGTTGTTTATTGATAAAAGTGTTGCTTTGTACGATTTTTTGCAAAGGCATTTAAAATTTAACACAAGTGCATTTATGCCTGATTTTATGGAAGTTATTTAATCTTAAGGGATTATTAAAAGAAACTAATGAGACAGAACAAAAAACAATAAATCAACCAATAAATGAAAAATACTTGCAAATTATACTAAAAAGACTTTCAACGACAACAAGAATGTTACTGTCAATGTCAAATTGACAATTTCACTCGAACATGATATTTAAGTGGTGTAGTTGAAGTTGAAGTACATATGTAAATTAATGTTCATCCTTAGAGACCCTTTAATTGTTTCAATTTACATTGTGTTGGAGTTTTTTATTTCACTTTTGTGTTGGTAATGAAAAAATGAAATTGATGACGCACAAGACTACCATCGTGAATACTACTATATAACAAAATAAATTAATTGGATTTTACTATTGTATGAAGTGCTTAGTTTAAACGAACTTAAACCATAATTTAAGTAAATGCAATTAATAATTTAAGCATTTATGGGATTTTAAAGGCATACCTATCTACTCGTACATCAGATAGAGTATATTGCTGATCATCATTGATGCAAATTGCGTGAATAATGTACCATAAATAACTATTTTGTGAAATTCTCCATTTTGCATTACTTGTTCTTGAAATATATTTGCTAAATTTCGTTGAAGATGGTTACATGACAAAGGATGAACAAAACCATTAAATTCGTCGCTACGTTTCGATATCTTTATTATTCTTCGCTTGAGGAGGATACAATAAAGGTATCGAAACGTCGCGACGAATTTAGTGGTTTTATTCATTCTTTGTCCTGTATACTATCTTCGACGAAATTTAGCAACTATTTTGTGTTTTGTGTGACTGTCTGTTTTAAGACCGATTTGGTAATTGGTACAAAGTGATCCCACAATGACTGAATATGTTGGCAATTCTGACCCTAATTTTAAAGCTTACCATTAGAGTACGCTTTTGATTAAGAACAATTTAACAATCTTGTGGGGTTGTACGTAAGTATTTGTCAAGCAAAACCGTATCCGGTTGTAGTGTTTCAAATTATTAACAAAAATACTTTCAAATCTGTTGCCAACAGACTCAGTCTTTCTGGATCATTTCGTAGTTTAAATTTAAATTTCAACTGTTTGATAGTTCCTAAAAAAATATTTCTACCTTGTGTGTTGAAAGAAGTTTCAAGTTTTACACAAGTTCGTCTTTTCTCTAAACATCGTAATAACTTCTGTCTCGTTATACTGTCTTCGAGATGCACGGTTTAGTATGTTGGTTGCAAGTTGCAGTTTATTAAAGTGAGGTATGGGAGCGTTTTAAACGACTTGAGTCGTTTATTAATTCCAGTTGCCTCAAATTATGAAGTTTGCGTATTAAGCGCTCAACCCTTGTTCATGTATGTGTGTGTATAATACAACGTTTAATAATTTTGCATATGAAACAGAGTTGCGTCGAGCGTGTACGTTTCTCATTTATCACAAGGAATGTCAGTGCGCGCCAGTATATGAACTTATTAATTAATTTTAAACAAATTGCCGTTTTGGCATGAGCGGCTTGCAGCTTTTCAAGTACAAAGTGTATAATTTATGAGTTTTGAGCGTACGCTTCACGCCGTTGAATGGGAAGGGCACTTCGCTTCGCACACGATCGAATTCCTTCGCCAGAGGGCAACGCAGCCGAAAAGGAACAACATAATACCCTCTCGGTTCACCCTATATAAAAACCGGACGAGTTGCTGCTGACCTTCATTTTATTTTTATGTTTCTTTTTTCTTTTCACGGCGAAAGCCGATATTGAATGGAATTACGAAGCGAAATTGTGTTGTTCGGTCAGACACGAAAAGGCGGTAAATTGTTCTTACTACACGAAGTTGCAAGCGCCATCTTTACTAAAATATGTATATCCACCGTCTTTTGAAATACGAAATAGCTATCCAAACTTTACAATGATTTCCGATAGATCGCGATACTCTGGGTTCAGCGGAGTTCGGGTTTTAATAGTACATTACAAGCGAGCTGGTAAAAATATGCCATTACCACCGAGATTTGTATGCTAGTTTATTCACAATCAGTCAAAAATTTGAGCAAAATAAAATTCTAACAAAGTTAAGGTCTAAACGTGATAGGCCATCCGAATGGCGTTTGATTTTTGACATTTCAGAAATGTCAAAGAAAATATTGAAATAATGCGTGAATCTGACTTAAAATCGTCGAAAATCAATTGAATACTAATTTAGCAAAATTTATGCGTAACTTGACAATTTGAAAGAAAAAATTCCCGGTATTTTTGTAATTTTAAGGTTGGTTATCTTGCATATTACCGCCCAAGAGAAGTAATATTATTACTAGTCATGAGATTTAATGATGTATTTCCCAACCTTTAAAAGGTTAGTAAGCGACATATTATATTAGTGATTGTGAATAAACATGCTTACACTACCATTGCAGAAGGAATAATCAGTCCGTTCCTCAGAGGTAAAAAACTAATACACTATAACTACATCAAGATGAACCGAGTAGCTAATCAAATGGTTAAACTTGAAAATTAAAAAAAAACAGAAAATAAAGAAATAACATTAGATTTTATGTTTTCAAATGTGGTGTCGTTAGATTTGTTTTGTTTTACATTGTGTTGTGCTTGTGGGCTAGAGACAGCTTCATCTTTTCGGAACTTTTTTAGAACTTGTCTTTTCAAAGATTTTTACAATGTTTTTAGGAAGTAATTTTTTATGTCATAAATCATGTTATCAAATATTTTTTTGCAGATGGTAACCAGGACGAAAAAGATATTCGTCGGTGGATTATCAGCGCCCACTACCCTAGAGGACGTCAAAAGTTACTTCGAACAATTTGGTCCGGTGAGTACATATTTTTCTAAAAGTTGATATTCTGGATTAAAAAGGCGTTTCTGTGCAAAAATTAATTTAAAACCGTCCTAAACAAATCTTATTACAAACAAGTTTTTAACCAGAATAATCCAGTGATTCCTATGCGCTTCACGCGCGATATTTAGTAAGCAGAGCACACTTTGACTTGAACATGTACTCTCGTCAACTGCGTTGGTCTCCGTCATCAATAGGCCGTAATTAGGCGAAGCGCAAGTCTCGGTTAAATTACAAGGTAGAAAGTGGATGACGGGTCGTGCTATAAGCGGAGGAGGATGCTCCCAACGTTCGGGTCATCATATGACCTCTCCGACACCACCGAGACCACATGCAAATCTCGTTCCGATCGATTTGCATTTCCGTCGTAAAAAGATATTAAATTGCGAATATTTGAATTTGGATTTTAACTTGTGGGCGATACTTCTGGTTAATTTTATAGCTACTATCATTAATCTATTATACCTACAAAGCTCTCGACAAGCTCACCCGTTATATTCGTTTTGTATGTACTGGGAAGTCTGCGTTCAAAATTTAAAATAACTTCCGTGTCAACAGAAAGTTTAACAACAGTTTGTTATTTTTTACGGGGTACAACACAAAAAGAATAAATACTAGCGGTCCTCGGAGAGTGTACAAAATTACGTAATGTCAAGTGCTTTATGACAATTGTCTGGATTTTATTGGTGCTTTTGTGTTTTTGCAGCTGATACCTGAAAGAATTTATTAAATGATAATTAACTTTGATTCATCAGGTGTTTCAGAGATGGTTGTCATGTGGTATACCATTAAAGTTTTAAATATTTATTTACATTTTAAGTGCTTCTTTGCAAATTAAAAACAAAAATTATGATAACTTTCCTGGATCTTTCTTACATTAGTAAATATCACTTTTTGTTTAATCGTCCTATTAACAAGTTTTCTAGGTTGATAAATTTTTGTTTTTTGTTAAGGAAAACAAATTTATTTCTCGCCATCTATTAGGTTAGCAATGACAAATAGTATTTTTTAGTGTTTCACTTCGAACAAGCGCTTTCTGTCATTGTTTCTTGATGAATTAAAGTGTTTATTGTAGTGAACTTTAATTGCGTTAAGTTTTCATACGGTTAAAAACTTAAAAACTCATCTAATCGATTTGTTTCGCTTCTCCGCTTCGTCGAAGATTGCATCCTTTATGTCTTCAGATAAATTATTGTTTTGTTTATTGTTTTTCCGTTGATATCAAATTTATATAGGCTGTGGTCTAATAAATCTAATAGTACCTAATTTGGCGTAGTAATTTATTGGATCGGAACATTTTGTGGAAAGTTGGCCCATGTTTGTAAGAGACGATCAATGAATATTATTGGAAGGGTTGCATAAAATTCTAAACATAGGGTTTGGCCTTTCACCTCTGCTAAGCTCACGATGTCGCGTTTCAACTAGATTTTCGAGAGACCAGCTTATAATACAGGTATCGTTAGAAACAGCTGTCGCTGCTTATAAGTGATTTGCATGGACTGTACGCCACATTTGCATACTACAATAAATGGAATATGTATACTAAGAAGATTTTGTGTTTTGATTTTATATGATACAGTAATTGAACGAATATAATCCAGTGAAAGGATTTTTTCTAAGATTTGATAGAAGCAATGGTGTGAGTAAATAATACGAGTATAAAGAGGGATTGGTGCAACGATGTTTGTTTAGGATTTCTTGCGCTGTATCGAAATTATTTCAGGTATACAGTTAACCGGCAAATATTTGTATTGCTGAGGAAATGAAAATGTGTGGGATAAAGACTCGAAAAAAATCAGACAAGAGAGGTTTCTTTGGAATCTTTGTCAATAAATTCTAAAGACTTTGTTTTGAAATGTCTAGCTAAGTAAGTCACTCAACTCAATTAAGCTTATAATAATTTAGGGTCTATTGCTCCTAGAAGACTTGAAAGTGTTGAAGAGACCTTTCTATGAACAAGTTAGTTTCAAGGAGTACAAATAGGCGTGTGAGAAACTTAATGATACTTGGAAGAAAAACTTAAACAACAAAATGGCCTGTGGAAATGTGTTTAGTTTAAATTATCGATTGGGAAACGCATGACTTGAGGAAATAATATTCAATGAAAATTCGTATTTAGCCGAAGAATCAAAAGACAATTTTCGGTTATTACGTTTTTTGATTACTTGGGACACACGCAAAAAGACTATATGAAAGGGATAAATTGTGGCATAAAATTTGCAGTAGGAGAAAAAATACTGTAAAATCAACGTGCTGGAGGCGATTTTTGCAAAAGAAGTATGAACGACACCTCCGAATTAGACGAAGTTAAAGTATGATGAAAGACGCGCAGATCTCGTCAACGAAAAGGAAGTTTTTAGCTCAGGGTTACCAATGTGATGACACAAACAAACGCTTGCCTCGGGACATCTATTCGGTTCTAAATCGCTCCAATATATATCTCCATTAAATTTATGCTTGTCAACTGCAAGTTCCGTTTGCGTTTCGGAATGGAACTGAGACGAGCCCAGCCAGACAATAACGGTTTGATTAAAACGAGCGCAACTC
Organism: Tribolium madens; assembly: GCF_015345945.1. Lineage (NCBI taxonomy): Eukaryota > Metazoa > Arthropoda > Insecta > Coleoptera > Tenebrionidae > Tribolium > Tribolium madens. The sequence continues at coordinate 13,045,380 of NW_025400983.1, read as the reverse complement.
AACGGTTAAATGTCACAACAAACTATAGATCACGGACCGTTGACTAATGAACATCGCGAAATTAATACAAGGGCTTAAACGCGTGTTGTAATAATCTTAAAAATGCACGTTTCCATTTTAACTGATATCTGGCAGATGTGTGAATTCTTCTGTCGACTGTTTTGTTTGGTTAATTTATGGAAGCGAAATTGTTTTTGCCTGTTTATTTCGGAGAGAGAAGAAGGGGTTGTGCTTTTTCGTGAAGGCAGTTAAATCAGTTTAATGAGTTCATTACGGAGGAATATTTGTGAGGCCGCCATTAAAACAGAGAAATTATAACCCGAAGCAACTGTTTGGGTAATTGAACGCTTACGAGCGAGCCGCCAATATCAAAAACACCAACTTCGACATCAAACTTATGAAACTTTAGGGGCGAACTAGGAAAGTCATGTATGAGAGTTTCCTGTCTTGGGAATATTCAGATGGGAATGAAAGCGCACGCGAGCTGTTTCACTCTTCTTATATAACACGACGGGACCTAAGAGTCGACATCACCGACGCTACCTCCCTGATCCTCAGAATTATGAATGTAAACCTTCGAAAACAACCGCGTTATTTCCAGGGAGGATTACACGCCTTTCCTACTCTTGCATTCATTGTACATACACTACCCTTGAAATACAGCTATACGAACATTTAATCAGTCAAAACTAAAAGTGCGAATTTACTGCCCCTACATATTTAATCTACTCCTACAAGTTTCTTACAAACCAGTTCCTTTTCTCATTATATCTTTGAACTCGTTCTGTCATTCATAATCCACACCCTTGCATAACATATGCCATTATGGTGAAAAATTCGACTACTGTCCTAATTTGTAATCTCCATTCATCCCTCAAGTATAATGTCTCTAGAATAACTTGTTATCGTTATTCGTTTTCTTTATGTCTTCGTTCGTATGTAACCTACGTTCAAAATTCCATCACTGTTCCGGTCTTTCACTTTACCTTGCGATATTTTCCGTATGTTTATTTCTCATATCTAATTGATTCTAGGCTTTATTATTTTATTAAGCTCATCCTGACTTTACCGTTTATATACTATTTTACTGTTCGTCTAATTAGATTCTCACTGTTGCTACGCTAAGTGTAAATCATCGATTTTATGTAGACTTTTACGACAGCCGACGCGTCGGGACCCATATTCATAATTATTTACAGTCGAGTTCTTTGATTGTTGGCCCAGACCATAATGCGGTGACAATAAACAGTTACCACTTTACCGGTTATGGTAACTTGGTTATTAGCAACGCAGCAGTCTTCGCAATTGTCGACGTCTATGAACTTGCAAGTTCCTGTTGGCGTCATATGCAAAAGTCGTCTTCGTGTTGTATTCTTTCAGACGCTGAATAACTGTGAGTACAGTTTGTTGCAAAAATTAAAATTTTTCATAAAATATAAATAATAACAATTTGCACTGGTCTTCCTACAAAATTCAGAGTTGATTATCGTTAATTTACAAAGTGATCCAGAATGAATGAATCTATTGCCAATCCTGAACTCTAATTTTTTAATAATATTATTGGAGTATGTACGCTTCTGATTAACAACAATTCAATAATCTTGAGGGGTTGTACTTTAAGCATTTGTCAAGTAAAATCGTATACGGTTGCATTGTTGTTTTTTTTTTTTTTTTGGATCATTTTGTATTTTACAGTTGAAACAATGTACAGAGCGATTCAATTGTCATAATCATACATACTTTTTTTTCGATCAAACGATCTTTTATCCGCTTTTCTTTTATCAAATCAAAGATTTAATAAAAATGCAATCAGTCCTTTAAACATAAGTTGCTTTCTTGGCGCTAGAAACCGTTCTGGTAATATTCTGGGTTTTAGGTGCGATGATCTTGTTAGTAAATGAATCTTGAAGCAGTTGTAATAACGCTCATTGGTCGAATTTAGTTGGCTGACTGCATGCGCTGGCTAATTTCCTGACCGTAAAGCTTGCAGGAAAATAAACTAACCCGAAATGCATAATACATAAACCGCAATCAGATTATCTTAAACACAATTTATTAGCGCTCATATTATCAGCGCATCGCGTAAGCGCGTCGGTTGTAGTGCCTCTAAGGTTTTGTTTTGTTGTGGTGATGTTGATATTATACCAGTATCTACCCTTTTACTACAGTCTTAAATTACACAAGGAGAACCGACGAGCTTGAGTTTATGGCGTTTAATAATTATCCAAGTCGGTCTTATAAGCGTTAGCCTCATTATGACACCGTAGTTGCAATGTTGCAGTTCCAGCAAAGTCTCACTGAGGGTTAGATACACACCGCATCATCAAAGAAAAACTCTGGAATCAACGACATGATTTTTATGTGGTAAAACCTACACCATTTTGTACTTTGCTGATATCGAGATAGAAGAGCAAAGCGTGTTTTTTATTTGTTCGTGAAACAATGGCATTTTTGTGCTGAGTTAACGTTTATATAATTGCTTTAGAGATCCAATTATTCACTCTCTGATATTTTTTTATGTAGCGTATTAATATTATTAAAAAGAACTGCATTTACTAAATAATCCTCACGTCGGTGAAAAAAAAGCGGATAATACCAGGTCGCATAAAATATTGAAATGAGGTAGTCAAGCTGAAAGGTTGTGTATACAGGAAAGATTTATTTTAACAAAAATACGCGAAGCTAATGAAGATAAATATAAACCACGTCCGGGCGTTTAGGTCTAACCATGAAACAAAGCACCTTTCCAGACATTTAAACAAACTGCACCAACACCTTTAGATTACTTTTCCTTATCGTCACCTATGAAAATCAATAAACTCACGTTTTCACTAATTAGCGTTTTCTTGGATAGATAGATGAACCCGTTCTCCAAGTTGTATTTAATACATCAGCATGTCGGTGGCAAGTTAATAGATATCAATTTAATTAAATCCTGCGTTGTAGGAGAGCTACTTGGAGGGAGAGCACTGTGGTCGAGATATCCGGGCGTGGATCTTTCTATGACACGGGCCTTAGTGAGGCCTCTAGAATTTCTGCAAATCCCACGATCTACTGCTCCCCATTACCGGGGGTTTAACCCGCGCCGGACATGAAATGGGTAGAGCCGCGTTTTTACTTTGTCTTGGGTTCCAAAAAAAAAACTGAAATATTGGAAATGGGCGCCCGCGAAATGTAAATATGAAAGTGACGCCTTTTTGAAATTGGCTTATATTTCCAGGAAGTATTTAACATCAGGAGATTTTTCTTAATGCAAAACTTCTATGCCGTCTCATTATTCAAGAGAATTCTCTTTTTAAAACCAGCTTGTTCAATTAAGCACTGTCTTGTTAGAGTTCATTTATTTTTCAATTTGCGGAGGGAGGCGCAGACAGTGGCCTGGAATTATGGCTTGAGATGTCGAGCTTGGACAGATGTGGCACATCAGCAATTGGATTAAGTTCCCGGCTCTATACGGATTGTCTTTGTCCGTTGATTCGCCTATTTTTTCCGCAACTAACGAGTTTTGCAACACGGTTTCCGACTCTATCTCTGCGGTCGTTTCAAATAATGATGCGATTTCCTTCTTGCTATTCAAGTAAACGAGTCCCACTACCATTTTACAGAAATTAATTCACTCCTTCACTTTTATTTAATTAAATTATAACGCATCTATCGTTTCCAATCTGGACAACATCTTGCGTTGAAAGAGGGGTCTTATTAGTCTAACAAGCTTACAAGACAAAAATAATACTTGACACTGTGCGACATAATTAAAACGCGGCGCTGTGACGAAAACAAGAAGAATAAAATCCAGGAGTGTCGTCCTCTTTTTAAAAGAGAAACACTCTTGCAAGACGACAGATACAATGTATAATGGTGTATTGTGGGCGACCTCGTCGTAGACAACTGAAGAGTTCTCGGGATAGACGTGCAAAGACGTAGAGTGCCACTCGAGCTTATGCCGCGCGTGACGTGGCATGGTCGCGGACAAAGCTTGGAAAGCACTCATCCCCCTTTTTGGCCTTATCTCGCTTTCTGATAACTATTAACATCGTGCATCCAATTATTTTTTGAAAACGGACCCAAGAGCAAACTGCCAATCACGATCACGAAGCAAAGCAAACCAACACGTATTCTGGCGTCTACTTAACACTTCGTCCCTTAACCGAAATACCGAACTAGCAGGGTCAGTCTCCAAGAATCTTAATTTTGCTCTGGTCAACAAGTGACTGGAATTTTTGTGTCGTTTATACCCAAATTGCGTTTTTCCTGTCCTAGACGAAAATAAATAGTTAAAAAATCGCCATTTGATTTTCAAGCATGGAATGTGTCGTTAGACTTTTAACTGTATGTGTTTGCACCATAAATTATGCATTTTTTCCGCAAAACTAAATAGCACGCACCACAGTTTGATACATTCGAGAGCAACGAAAGGAACCCCCCGAACAAGCAGCACAGCACAAACAATCCATAATTCAAGTTGCTAATGATGCCGCTGCCGCGACCAGTCGGTCCTGCAAGAGATAGATGAGAAGAAGGGTCCAAAGGGGGGATGAAGAGGAAAACAGCAAAAATAAATGACAGCGTGTTAAAGCCGCGCTTCTCGCTTCTCTTCGACGCTGATTTGCTGAATTACTGATGAGAAGACGTCGTCATTAACTGGTAATGAGACTCCGATTTATATTAAACGATTTCGATAAAAAAGTGAGAAGTAGAAGAAAAGGACGAATCCATATTCCCCCCTGGAATTAATCAAGACCAACTATTTCCTCTTGCTAAGATAATTGGAATACCTAACTTCGCTTTATTTCCTCGTGGCAATAGATAAATAATTGAGATAAAGTTCTGTTGCAGTATGATTAATGTGAGGATCTTAAGACAGAAAACTGATGAAAATTCAATTCGTGATCAACTGGAATGGGGAAACTTTTAGAAGTATATACACTTGGTAAAAATTATAACAAGCATCGATAAATCACGGCTGGTAAACAAACTGCCTATTGCGTGTGTATTTTTATACGAAAATTAAATTTTTTGTATACGCTTCCAAAAATTTTATCTGTTTTATGGACTCATGTGAGTCTTCAAAATAGGTTTTTTAGGATACTAAATTGGTAACTAGCGTTTACATAGTTACAAAATAGTCATATCAAACTTTTCTCTGTATTAAAGTTTTACAAACACCCTCGTTATCACACGAGTGTTACAATAGATGAGTATTACAATGAAAAGTTGCAACACGTGTTTTTTATACAATTTTTTCTATTACGCATTTTTTAAATTGAATATTTAGCACACTGAGTTGGTAACTAGCGTAGTCCGGTAGATAAAATTATAGCTATTTTTCAAAATCAATAATTTTGTGTATTAGTACCTAAAATACAGTTTTTACGGATGAAAGAAACAATCTAGTTACTAAAATTCGAAACTTACTATTTTTGATAAATTTTTGCTCTGATGACATTAATAATAAATAATAGGAGGTGTGAATGTGTTTTTGGGAGCATCAACAAAAAATGTTGTTCGTTACACGTACCTAAAACGTTTTTGCGGACTTATCTGCTACTTCAGACTCGTCCGCAAACACTGTATTTTAGGTAGGTACTTGTAACAAAAATAACTATAATGGGATCAGTATCGGAGAACACCAGACGCAATTTTTGACCCATTAATACTTACGATGCCAGAAGAGTTATATATTATGTATATAGATTGCCTTCTTAATTTAGTCGTTATAATCTATAATATCCTCGCCAGAAGCTTTACCAGCTTATAGCCTGTGTTATACCGTCGATAGACAAAATTGATCACCAAACTCTCGCCCAGACCTCGGTTATAAATATACAAGATGGCAATTTCATTACCAAAAGTCTAACTTGTTCTTATAGCATCACTAGACATAATCATTAATATTTTCGATATAATTTTCTATATTTAATAAAAATAAATAAAACTGGATTTTGTCTGCGAAATTTATGTTGTTTGTTTTAACTAATCAAGTTATTTGATAACAAATTAACCTGTCACGAATTATTTAGTTGCTAATTATCAATTTGCGTGGATCTGTTTTCCGCGCAGTGCCTGTAACTCACGTTACTTTTAATACTTAACCCTTTGAAGCTGTTCCAGTTGTAAAACTTAAAAAATGCAGTAGTTTTTTCTTCATGGTGAAAATTTTGGCACTATCTTTGTTACTGTCGTCACAGTAAAATTTCGGGTTGTCAAATGCACAAATCTCAACCCAATGTGCAGTTAAAAAAGCTTTATTTTATCAACTAGTACTCTTGGTTATAGGACACAACTGATAACAATTAGATAAAAATTTGTTTGAACAGTGGTAGTGGCTTTCGATTAGTTTTGTTATTGCAGAATCGGATTTTATTGAAGTGGTTGAGGATTGAGCGCGCGTGCAAAGCGTATGTATGTGAGTGTGATCATAGGAAGAAAGAGAGAGAGAGAGTTGGGCGCTCATTTTTTATGGATGTTAAATGGGGCCCGAGGCGGTTCCTGAAACTGGAAGAAATGAAAAACCTAGTGAGTGTTATATATTCATAATGCAATTTCGTATGGAGTTGAGCGCCGTGAAGCTTTTGTAAGAGGGGCTCCGGTCTCTAAAAGTTGATGTTCCCGGGTTAAATAATTAACTGGGTGTTCTATAACCAAAATTGGGTGGTCGTAACGCAAATACCCGTTCGCTGCCGATACGACGCTCGGCGCCAGATGGGTTGCCTGCATGCAGGTGCTCGAGATAAATGTTTTACAGGCAGCATTATTTACCCCGGCGCCAGCAGACCCACCTTTCCTATCGATTCGCCTTCTACGACAAACATACATTTTCCATAAAATAACCTCAGGTCTGTTTATTACTCAAAGGGGAAGGACACCCCGGTGAAGTTATTATTCTATTTATGGGATAAGGTCTCAGGAATGTATAAATCGGCAGAAACAAGAAAAATCGTAACCTCCAAGTGAGACGTGCCTAAAAACCTGGATTTATTGGCCGAAATAAGATAAATTGTTTGCTTTTTTTACCAGTTGTGACCCTTCCTGTGCCGATACCTCTTTATGATTGATTGGCTAAATAAATCCAATTAATTTTTCAATTCAAACTACAGAAAATATTTTACATCAAAGTTTAGGAAGCCACACGCAGGGAAGATGAATGTAAAATGGAAAGAAAAATACAACGAGTAGCTGGAACAAGGTCAAAGTGCTCGAGAGCACAACTACTTATCCAAAGACTTGCTTAACGAGAAAAAGCGGGAATCATTTACATTTAAGTTGAAATTCATTTTAGTTCTGTACACTTCTGGTTATTAGAGAGAAACATCGTGTAGAAGTAATTATTTGGGTTGACAAAACAAATATGGAGAACTTAGAACGAGGACACTCTGATGACTGTTGAGGTATTGCAAACTGGCGATAAACTCAAGTTCAACTACTGACACAGCGCAATGCATGCAAAACGTCCACAAATGTGCGCTGTCTAACTTTCTAACCCAAATTGATAATAACAGTGTGTAAATAGGCGAGGATCAGGGCCTTTATAGACATTACCACAAATTATAGGGGAACACCCCATCTCTAAATATTTGCCTGAACAAAAGTTCGACCGCCCACACCAAGAATTAATGTTAACGTTCAATATCCTAAATTCGGATTTTTCATTTACGATATTGTTAAAAACACTCAACTATTTCTATATCTTATTCTAAGATACCGATTCTTGTCAAGCACATCGAAAAGTATTAATACAATTTAAAAACGTAGATGATATCAATAGCAATTACTTATTATTTTATTACATGTCTATTTAGGTATAGAAGAATCTTGGTGATCGGACGTTGCATTATTATTGATTATAATAACTCTTACATCAGAAGTTATTTAAAAAATCTACTACATGTTCATTTGTTTTACGCCAAAAGTAGTTTTTGATTCAACAATTTTTAGGGTCTAATAAAGCGTGCATACCAAAATGTTGAAATAATGTACAAAGTTGCAAATGTACTTTTTGTCTACACAATTACCATATACTCATCTCGTGCACCGAATCCGTTCCTTGCTACCACAAAAGGGTGCCGCAGAAGATACACACTTCTTCTTCACACTTGTCTTCTTCAGCTCAATATGGGGTGCTCAGAATTAGATTGACAATGGTACCCCATATTAGGCAAATATTGGTTCGAGTCAAACTGCAGAGAAGTTATAAAAAGCAAAGAAAGCAATAATAACCAAAACATGCAGGTCAGTTAGTTAGAACCTTTAGCATGTGATCAACAAAAGGAGGGTACCTACTCTCATTTTTTACTCCTGCAAAAATACGTATTAAGAATTTAACAAAGACTTTTGTCGGCACTTTAATTTGAGTTTTAATTTAAAAACAAGTGAAATAATAGTTACCAATATGTAAAAACACTGAAAACCTACAGATTACAACACTAATTGCAACCTACACTTTTTGGACAACGGGGTAGTGTTTATCAAAATTCTTAGGTACCCTATATTAGGAACTATTTTCGTATCAGACAACTTTTCCCCGTATTAAAAACCAAGTGTTAGTAACATTCTCGTTATCATACGAGTGTTACAATGGACGAGTAATCCAATAAAAAGTTGCAACACGTGTTTTTTATACATTTTTTTCTATTAGTACTTTTTAAATGGAATTTACTATTGTATATATTTGACAGTTAAAATTGATGACATTTTACGTACGCGGTAAACAAATCACTTGAAAAGAACTGAAATTGCATAAGTTTTTGTGAAATACGTTGATTCATAACAATTTTTCACTTAAAAACGACAGTATGCAGTCAGTAATGTAACGCCAAAAGTATTGTATAACAAGTTGCTAAAAACTGTGTTACAAACTTGCATTTTGCAGCACTGTTTTTTCTTTAAATTGTAATTTCCTTAAAATTAGTTGTGTTGTTGGCTATTTAGAAATTCAAAAAACTTTTATTCGCAAATATCACAAAAGTGTGATCCTTTTATGGCTAAATGACACAACTAAAAGTTTTACCTTTCAGGCATGGGGTAAAAACTCTGTTTTTTTTGCTTAAGCATTTTTACTTTTACCATGACACTTACCAATGTTGTTTCTTTCTTGTCCCTTTCAGCAATTTCTGGAGATCATCAGCATTTGACATTTTGCACAACTAACTGCACTAGTCATCTACTAGTTAAATTTATAAACACTTTCGAAAATCTTAACACAAATTTAGATATTGACGCGTGACGTTTGTTATGATCAGCTGAATTATTTGCCTTTATTTGTTGGTTTTATTTTTCTAATTAAAATATTAACAAAAATATTTTTAAAGAAGCAAACTTGAAGGCCCACCTTTACAGAGCCGTAACTTTCTAAGAAAGCTTTTTTGGACCCATGTTCATAGGAACTTTTCTTTATATTTTGAGGTTATATATTGAGGCACACAAAAGTGTGTGCACGCAATTTCCGGACACCTGTATATACGCAAAATGTCAAGTAGTGGGTTACGTTAAGCCCTTTTTAAAAGACGTTACTTTTGAGTTTTGTCGACTGTTTGTGTATGTCGCAACGTTTCGCATGGCAAATTCCAAGTATCGTGATTTTAAATTTAAATTGAAATTCACTCCCGTCAAATAATTTATCGCACACCCGAGATTTACCTAAAAAATAATTCATTCCGGACTCTTTGAGGCTGCCACATCTGGTTAATAAAATGTCTTATTAGACCTGCTGGTGATTATTAATTTTTCCCTCGGAGTCAAGAGTCCCGGTCCGGGGGGCTTTTAAGTCATCCCGTGAATAAATTTATCCTTTCGCGTGCTCTCCGCATTATCCATGCATGAATATATGTATGCGAATGTAGAAGTTGTAGGACGCGATGCAGTCGGGCCGTGTTTTGAGCTACAGACACGCGTTAATTTGCATGTATTTCGCTTAGTGTAACCGTTCCTCCTATCCTTGAGGGAAAATCGCTCGGTGGCTCCGCGAGTGTGCTATATGTTTTATTCTTTTTTTATCGCGTCTTTTCTGTCTTTCCGTTGAGTCAAAGCGTTCAAAAGCGGCATCGTTTTATAAGAGAAATAATATTTTCTCTTTTCCTTCCAACTCGGCATCAGCAGACGCGCAGGAAACAGCTTCCACTCAGCTTCGCCGACTTGATAAAATATTTTAATCAACGTCTTTATATTTCTGAGTTTTATTCCCCGATAACGTCGCCGCGGCATTACTCTTCTGATGATTTTTGAGACGAGACGCTCTTTAAACTCATCCGCTTCGAAACACCTTGATAAGGTCGCTTAAGCCAGATTTGGATTTTTATTTATTTTGATCTCGGAGCGCTACGTACACAATTACGAATATGGGTCGGGAGAGTTTTTGACAAAAAAATGTCAACCCTGATGGGACCGTAGTGAATGCGCCACGTGCCGAAATTTAGGTCACGAGTTTTCCAAACAGGGGAAAATATTATTTATTTGCCAACCAAGTTTTTACTTATGATCTCCATCGACGACTGAAATTGCATTAGCACTGATAATCGATGTCGGAAATGTGATTTTTTAAATTGAAACTGAAAGTTTGCCTTGTTACTTCAGCGAGTCTAGTGAAATATTGATAAATAAAATATACTTTTATGTTGCGATAAATTAGTTGCTGGTTACAGGTTTTATTTTGTGGAGTGTCATTTCTGACGGCGTGAGAAATATTTTCTGTCACTTAAATTTTTGAAAACAAAGAGTTCGTTAAATCGAGGTTTCGCTGGAAGATCTCATAAAGGGGTTGGGGCTTAAAAACGGGCAGTTAATCAGAGTTTCTTTTGTCAGCTGAACGTTGGTAGACCTGATGACGTGACAGTTGACTCATTACTGGGCTCTTTTTAATTAAAACATCTGTAACAAAGTTTAGGATTACGTAGGACCGAGCGCTACGGTGATATTTTATTCTGCGTAGCTCAAGTTAACTTTTGAAAACAAACTTTTATTGTCAAATCAGTAGTATCAACTTTTGGCATAAATCATTGCACGGCGAAAGGACGAGAGGGAGAGATGGAGTTTTATTTTAAAGACGATCCACGTTCTGCCACGAACATAAACATATTTTACGTGGGCATAAATCGAGTTGCAAATTGAAAATTCAGCTCTTTATCTTTTATTACACGGAGATGATTTATTTTTTGTTTTGACGCTGGACATTACCTTCAGTTAAAGTGATTTAAAATTTAAAATGATTTCTGATGGCAAGTTTTTTCGTATCGCTGTTGAAATTTAAGCGGTCATTAAGTTATTTTAATTAAAAATGTATCTCGTTTAGCAAGACATTACGCATAAGGTCGTATAACATCGCAAGTGGCGTGTACCTTCTGCCACTGACATACAACAACCACCACTAATTACCAGCAACCCTTCCCAAGCTGTCCCAAACTTGTTCGTAATCCGACGACCCTAGTCCACGCCATGTACGGTTTTTCACCCCATTTAAACTACTGATAGTATGGTTTTACGGGTTGTTTTTCCTAAAGTTAAGTGTATTGCATTTTTCTTTGTACGGAAAATAATTAATAAATTCGAAAAATACAAATAATAAAAGGAAGCGACGACATTTGAATAACCCCACGCTTTTCTTTCAGCTATGGTGAACAAACGAATGTTTAACGCTAGAATTCTTCTGAAATTCAATTAAAAGAGCGGATTCAGAAGACAACTTTATAAAACTCATGATTAAAACATGTCGGAACTGTGACGTCACCAACATGGCCGATTAAACCGGCTCGTTTGTCATAGCTTACGTCCAACTCGACTATTTCTATTGTACATAACTTATTGGAAATCTTTGATCTAAATAAAAATGCGGAAACGGATTCCGGAAAATTGCTTTCCTTGCAGTGTTTAGTTTGATATATATTACAATAACTCACATAAAACGCAGTTCACATGCTCACATACCCATGATTCAATCAAATTCACTGATAACATCAAACAATAAACTAAAAGCTTAAGAATCTCTACTATTTTCGGGCGCAAAGGAAAACTGGAAAAGTTTCGGATTAATCGCAGTAGGAATGAACGCTAAGAATCGAACCACTCTGCAGTTACAATAGATGAGACACGTTCGGTAATGGCGCACTTCCGGACACGTCACCTTCTGATAGAGCTTCATTGGATGATAAATGTGCGAAAAACTTATTATGGGCTTTCTTGAATTCGCCAACAGCGAAGTTCCTTTCAAAAAAGAGGAAAGTGTACCTTCAAATTATTAATTTCGACGTAAAATTGAGACTATCATCTTATTAGTTGAGGAAAAGCCCTACAATAAATAAATGTTAAGGTTAGATTTAAACTCTTTCAAAGTTTCGTGTTAGCGTAATCAAAGATAAAGCTGAAAAATTAACTAGATAGAATGAGGATGAAAGCAATGGGTTAGCTTGATAATGTAACCAATTATTTGTCACGGCGAAGATAAAGAGTGCGGGTTTTTATCACGGCACGTGTTTAAATTATCCAAATCAAACAAACAGAATATAGACAAAAGAAAAATAAAATCTTTGTTTACCAAAAAACGTTAAAAAACAAATATAATCTTTTTAGACTTTAACCCACGAGAAAAAGAGGATTGTATTGCTTAAATGTTTAGAAATGTGTCTGCAAATACTTAAATTTTTATTTGGCGAAAAACTGTCTAAATAAAAATGAAAAGCAATTTCCCCGTGTACACCAATTTACATACATTATATGGAACGGTGTCACACTTAAAAACGGTATGGAATTACTTGTCAGTTTTGTTTGAAAAAAATTTTGAAATGAAACACTAACTTTGGTGTCGGTGTGCGAGAAAACTCATAATCCTAGTCTGTAAATGTGGACAGCTAGTTGTTTAATGAAAGTCCCAGAGGATATCATATTAGCATCCAGAGAAGTAAGGCCGCGCTTCCTCTCGGGATTCCGAACAACCTCCAGCTTTAAAGCCGAGGCATTAAACATAGTCTTTGCAATTACACTTACTGAAGCAATAAAACCAGACAAGCGATACTCTCTCTCTCTCTCTCCAGCTTTTGTTGCTTGCAAGCGCGCCTTCATTTTGAAAATAATTTGCTGAGATTTTCTCTAGTTTTTTTTTATTTTCCCAGATGAACATAGCCAGTACACAATGTTTAGAGATTTTTTCGCTGCTAATAACACCTTTTGTAATCTTATCCAAGTCGACGTTAAATCTTGCAGACCGATTTCCCATTTACATTCTACTCGTGTTCGCCATAATTTAGTAGTTCACGGGGCCAAATAACGCGATACGTGGTGTGGAGTGGTCTACCGTACCGCGTGCTAAATTGTTCGACCGCCGTGTCATAACCTTGTAATATTACAAGTACAAACTCCTAGTTGACTAGACCGGCGCCTCCACCATTATTAAACATTCACGTTGAAACTGATGTATCTTTCAGAAGCGTAATTAATTGACCGGAAGCCGTGTTAATCTGACGCTACAACGAGACCAGATTAGGCTTTAATATTAACGAAGTATGGGCTAATCTTAACTCTATTTTTTTCAGGGGTGAGAGTTTTGCGGCGTCATCGCGTTAGCGATTTTCTTTTTATTACGCAAAGCATGTTAATAACGAGATTATCTAATGCAATTTTGTATGATAGCAGCTGCTTAATTATTTTAGTAATTTAAACATATTTCTGTAACTTGACTTATTGAAAAACACACAATGATATTAACTTGAATGTAAAACTATGCATATTTACAACAATTATTATATTTAGACTTTATTCGAAATTAGCCTGAATTACAGGCAGAATTGTGAGAGTTATACATACATTACATTAAATTAATTTGCATAATATAAAACTGTTAAACCAATTATATAAATTTAGAATTTATTTGAAACATTAGTTTGAATTGCAAAGGTAACTACAACACCAAAATTAATTCTAAAATCGAAAATATAATAACTATTTTATTTTGTTATAACTTTCGAATGGACTGAACTCCTATGTAGATATTAAACCTTATCAAAATTTGTATTACTTTTTTGTTACATTTAGTATTGATATGCAAATCCGTACATATATTGTTGCAATTTAGTTTACCAGTGTTATGTGTGTGAGAGAAATATAAATTTTATTTGGCTGTGTGCGTCGTCGTACCTCTGAAATTCCCGTTTTCAAACACACATTGTTTCCCGGTTTCATGATTAATATTTTCAACCATGACGGCCTTTGTAACCGTCGTTATAACGAGCATAAAGCGTCGGATTATTATACTGTTTAATTCATTACATTGCCTTTAAAAGGCATTATACAAATAAATTATTGCATGTTTTTGCTTCACGTATTATGGCCGAAAGTCTATTCTGGAATAGTTTTATGGTTGTTATAAATTCATTCGTAAAATGTTCACTAATAAATCTTCACCCTCTTACATAATGTTAGAATTGAAATAATAACACATGCAATTATAAAGACTGCATTTTCGCTGTCGTAAAATTTGGCCCATCTTACGAGTATTTTAAGAGCGCTAGCAATAAACGTCAGCGCCGTCATAAATACGTTAAAATGCTTCCGAGACTTGTTTTAATATTTATTCAATTGGCCGTGGGCACTTGGTGCTTTGTATTTGTATATTTTGATTCGATTAGTTATTGAGCTGAGGTCTAATCGCATTCAGGAAGCCCCGAAACCGTCAGGTGTCGAGTTTCGTTAACGCTACGCCCAGAACAAATCCTTTCTCGTCTGCCTGCAACGGGTAAGCTTTAAAAGTTGATGAGATAATTGTATGGAGTGTGGCACAGCCAGAGCTCGAACATTAACAGTCTCTTAAATAATTGCACGAGATTTTAACTTAATGTTATAGTTGAATGTTCGCCATTTGCAGAGAAAATGAGGTGAGAACACACTTGTGCTAAGTTTGTTTAAACTGCATATTCCCTTTGAAGAAGGTTCACCTTGTAATTTCGTTGGAAATGGCGAACGCGAACACTGCCGAATAATTCACTGAATGAAATATTTGGAAAGTAAGTTTCTATACAAAAAGAGGGTGTTGTGGCGTCTATTAATTATTTGTTGTGCAATTATGCGGGTTCAGTATGCATGCTGGCCACTCCGATCCATTTTCCGGTTGAGTTGGTATCCGGTTGCGTATCCCCGGCTACTGATAAATTGCCTGACTTGGCGCTAGTGGCAGGTAATTCACGAGGAACTTTAGAAATTCTTACTTCTTAACACTTTTCCTCCACCCTCTTCTAACTTTCTGTTCTTGGAGTGTTTGCTCAGTTGAATCACATATACTTCTGCCACATAATGGCCGTAATCGAAAGAAAATTGCTTTGAACTTTCGGGGTCAGTCAATACAAGTGCGATTTACTATATGAAAAGTGTTTTCCTTCCGAATTGTTCACTTATAACTCCGGAAACTTTACTGTCGTCATTTTCTTTATGGCATCCGGACCGAAATTCTTACGCGCCAAAGGTTTCCAAATTGTTTTCAACTTTAAAGAAGAGGAAAGGAAATTCTTATTTGGCAATCAATTAGGTGAAGTTATTTTGCATCAGCACCAATGCTGTTGAGAAATTAATGGAGGCTGGCGTAATATATATTTCCTAAATGAATGCAAGGACTTCCACGATTTGAATAGTTTTTGAATTTGCATTGTAAATACTCAAATCAGTTTTTAGAATTTCTCTGTTGGTATGTAAATGGATTGTCGTCGTGCTTTGTTGGAATTGTCAGTGTACAAGAGCTGTGTAAATAAAATTTCATTATTCCTCCTTTTTTTTAAGCGAAACATTGCAGTTCAATTGTTTAATTACCATAAAGCACTTGGGTAGATAAGCTGATAGATTCATATTTGAGGGTGAAGGTGGAGAAGGAGGAGATGAAGCCGCCACCAAGACGTATAGTTATGTTGAGATCCCTTAGAAAATGATATAGTAGTCGTATCAACGTAATCGTTTTCAGATAAACTGCGGATGCACGAATCTCATACAGAACACATAAACATGGCGTGCCACGACGTGAAATATCGTTTGTATTAATTCTGAAATTTCAAATTGTAAAAGTCTCAGAAAAAAATATAAGTTTTTAGCTTATCTTCTGATAGCAAAGCACTTCTATTCGCTTCTCGTTATGAAATAATTAAACTAATATTGAGAGTCTTTATTGTTGCCGCGGAAAATTAGAGATTAAAATTGGAAGTAACCCAAGTAGAAAAACACCGACTCCGATGTTCTCTTCACGATATCAGATTTCGTTAGAACATCCCAGCGGAACGTGGCAAACAACTTACCAACTCTTGATTATCCTTAAAAACGCTTGTCTGGGGAAATCATCTAATAGGCCAGATTTTTTTACGTTTAATAAAATTTTATGTCCTTCTTTCATTAAGATAATTTTATTGACAGGTTTTTTTGTTTTTTACACTTTTACACTTTTTCTAGGGAGCTCTGTTGTTTTTCTTAAAAAGCTCACAAAGACATTGTGTCATACTAATAAATGACGAATAACAGAATTCACAAATTCAGATAAGACTTTAAAAAAATTAGGTATATGTTCTGATCCTGATTTTGATAATTGTAAACAAAATTAATGTTAATGAAAATGAAAATCATATGAAACGTAATAATTGTTATGATAGCCTCTGAGGGAAATTTTGCGACTGCACAGCTTTTAAACGCCAAGGATTTGCACTGTAAAATAATTAAAATTGAAAAGAAAGATTATTGTTTTGTCAATTTTTGAATGAGTTTGACGTCGACCTTTATCGTCTAAAATTTTGAATAGCTCTTGAAGAAATTTTATGAGAAATTGAATTTTTAGAATTTCGACATGTAATTTATGCATTATTTATTTTGTAAGTAAAGGAAATAATAAGAAACTCGACTTAAACTTTTCAAATGCAATAAAAAAACAAAATTACTAAAAATTTAAATATAAAAATTATTACAGTCTGCTTTTTATCATATTTTAAACTTAATCATGCTTATTTTTTTACATAGTTTGTGTGCCACATTTTTCTTCCTATACTTGTCAGAATTAAAACGCATATCAAATACACCAGTTTAATCAATCTATCAAATTAAAAAAAAAAACAAACTTTGTTTTTTATTTTATTAATTTTATTGTCCGTGAGTATTACTTAGGTCTGTAATTAATTTCAGTTTCATACAATTTCCATATTTCTCAGCGAATTTACGAAAATGTCGAAAATCAAAAATTAATTGAGTAATTAGATTACTATACGCAATAATAATTTTGAATTGGAATAAAAGGCACGTGATACAAACGGTCAAAACAAGGGTATTACGTAACAAGAGTTGTAAAGAGCTTATTACGTACAAGTGGATACGTTACGTTACATTCACCTTTTTGAAAAAGTGTAGTAATTTACAAAATAATTTTTTTCCTTCCATTAGGCGACAAAGGATTAAGACAGATACTCGTATCTTATAACTCGGTCTGGTAACTGTGATTTGGGGCGGTCATTATTGTATCGTATAAGACATTGTAAATTTCGAACTGAACCAATTCATACTTTCTGACCACAGAATGGGAAAACTTTGCTGAATGGAAACGGAGAGACATTGTCTATCCCTTACTTAATTCATGGTTTTGATGTCCAAAGTCAGCTGAATCCATTTGCCTCACTCCGTTCGGCAAAATGAACGTTCAGCTTCGCCACATAAACAATCACTTTTACTCTTAATAACATAATCTACTATTTCTGTAGCGTAAAGTGTTTTTTGTTTGGCAAATACGACAAAAAGTCATTAAGAAAAGTTGTTTAGAATCAACCTCCGCCTCCTTAATGAAATATATCGATATCCCGCCTGGGCATTTCGTAAAAAATGCGTTGGAGCAGTGATTCCGAGATTTTTCTTAGTTACAGGGGCTAAGGAAAAACTGAATGATTTTTAATTATTAACGAATAAGAACTCAATCAATAAAAACTTGGAAGGACGGATATAGCAAACAAGATACACAAGGAAGAATTTATTTTATGAGGTTCAATCCTTTAAGCTAAAAAACTGGATGTGTCAAAAAATCTCCTCATATTAAATCACCAACGAGAATCAGTTGAAATAAAAAAATAACCAGGCGAGAAAGGATTATGTCTACCGAGACGGCGATAGAATCAACATCTAGGCTCGAATACCAAACTTCAAAATCATCGACCAACTAATTTTTTTTTATGTTTATTATTAATTTACAAATCAATGAATTTTATTTTTAATTGTTTTTTTTACGAATAAAAATTTGCATTTAGATTTTTAATACTAAATACATTTTTGACGTTTTTGTTAATAAAAATCAATTATCAAAAAAAATAAATAAAAAATTATAGTTGGCTGATGACTTTGAAATATGGTATAGGGACCTAGATGTTGATTCTAAACAACTTTTTTAAATAACTTAAATAAAAGGCATTTCACTTTACAGAAATAGTTTTTTTTGAAAATTGTCTAAACATACTTGATTTTTTTTAACTAAAATGATGTTAGAAGTTAATATTTAACCAAGCAGGGCTGAACTCCAAAAAATAAAAATTCAAATAGAGAATTTGTTGACTTTTATAAGATTTGTTTCACCTATCCGGGGATACATTGTATATTACGTGCATGTGTCAAAAAGGTTCATTACGTGCAAGTGTTTGTAATGTTATAGTTACTAATCACTTACTTGATTTAATCAGAATATCGTTTAACATTGATGAATAAAACTTTTCTAACTTTTCTTCACTTTTTACCAATACTTTTTATCGATAAACAATTTAGCTGTTTGCCATTTAAATATACACAAACGTTCAATTATTTGTTCAGGCATTGTTCAAACAATGTTTTAAAAATAAATTCCATATAAATATGGTTTGCAAATTTTTGTTATGGATTAAAGGGCTGTCAAATACTTGTAATTTTTTTAACTGCTCGTAATGTAACGAGAAGCTGTATTTGTTACATATTTAATGATATATGTATGTATTCCTGTTCCTTCAAATACAATTAAAACTTGTGTGGAAATAACAAAATAAATTAGTTGCATTTAAACACGTTCTAATTAACCCAACAAGTTATTTAGTAACGAAATGGTGTGTTTAAAAGAAAATCAGATAAGTGTGTTAAATTATTAAGATTTATAAACGTTGCGTTTGGCCGTAACATTGGTATGTGACGTTTGTAACATGTTTAGAAGACATAAACTTCACACTTCCGCTACTTTGACGTGCTATTATTACACTCATTTTCAAAAAGTTTCGACATTACCACCTTAATTGTACAATTTCACGAATGACAATAATCCCGACATCGACAGTGTAGTGTGGCGTGCAAGGTGGAATTATTGTTCTTAATTAATTTCCGATAACTGGTAAATGTTTACATTGAGAGCTGGTATAGCACAATTATTATTAGTCAGGTAATTGATTCAGATGTAAATGTGTTAATTAACCGGACGAATCGTCTGCATCTACAGTGTGATTGTTCATCGAAGCTCGATAATGCGGCCTCCAATGATCATCTTCCTCAAATTTATTATATAGACGGCATTTTGTGTTAAAACTAATTGGATTGTCTTGAATCTCGGGATGCAAATGTATTAATTATCCATGTGGATGGCCAGTAGTATGTGGAGTTCTATATCGACCGCTTTTAGGTCTTCAGAGATTCGAACGAACAAGATCGAATCCGGTCAGTTATGTCCGCCACCTACCAGGTAATTGATCTGGTTCTCTGGTAGATATCTGCTCGGTCCGGCATCCAGGGTCCCAGGGAGCCATTCCGCTGATATTCTTACGAAGACGTGTATCAACCTTAACGGCACCTTAGAGGAAAGCTACATTTTCACAGATAAATAAACTATTAAAAGTTTTATTTGAATTCTCGCATTCGACGTCTCGGTTCGAGCTCGTTTTGCAATTGAAACGCCCAACGTTAGAATTACTCGAGGCGAGATATTCTTTTTATATTTGATTTTTCACGGTGATGGGATTTTGCCAGATTCGCCTTACATAGATATCTCTTCTTAATTTAGTATTTAATATAATAGGTACACACTTAACATACCTATTTGCATCGCCGTCTCGATAGAAGTAATCCTTTTCTCGCTTGAGCATTTTTTGAGTTCAACTAATTCCCGTTGGCGCTTTAATCTGGGAGAAATTTTTTGTCACTTTCAGTTTTTAAGCTTAAAGTGTTCATAATATCAATTCTCTCTTGCGTATCTTGTTTTGTTAGACTCTTCCTTCTTAGATTTTATTAGTTGCCTTATTTTTTGTAAATAATGAATAATAATTTTTTTTTTTTTAGTCACTCTTGTAACTAAGGAAAAACTTGGAATCACTGCTTTACGAAATGTTTTTACTTGACCGTTTTGGCATAAAATCGAAAATATATTTTCTTCCCTTTCGTAAACTCAATCTGGGGACACTTAAGACAAAAGTTTCCTATAAACATGTATCGAAAAATAGTATGTGTACTACGTAAGGGAGCAACTTGACAGTTTTAATTTCACTTTCATTTGATCCTGTTACAAACTTCCAAACATATATTCAAGAAGATTTTGCAAAATTAATAAACGAAGTTAGTGTTTTAATCTTTCTATTTTTATGTTTTTTTTTATATTTATTATATTTGAAAAAATATGCATTGTGGACCTAATAAGCTATGAAGACAAATAATAACGTGCGTGTTGACTTTTGAGTAAGAAATGATTGTGCGTGTTCTTTGTGATTATATGTCATTTAGTTGAAATTAAATATTTCTTTATTAGTGAAACTTTTGAGCTAAAATAACTTATCAAATATGCTTAATTTAATTTTCTGGCATTGATATAAATAAAAGGTTGGAAAGGTTTAGGTGTAATGATGATTTTATTGTTTCAGATTGAAGATGCAATGCTAATGTTCGATAAGCAAACGAATCGACATAGGGGTAAGTTAAAAATTCTTTTAATTATTATTTTTTTTAATATAAAGTGAAATATGAGAAACGCCATTTGAATCGAATCGATGGTTGTTTTCGGGCATTAGCGGAAATCAACAGTCGCGACTCGAAACTGGAAAACAAATAAATACAATTTGCAATTTGGAGGAAAGTTCGTGAAAGTTAGGGGGAGGTAAGGTGAAGTGATTCCGGCTAATGCTGGCGAAGATGCGGGAAAGTTGGTCGACAAACTTGGCCATTTCCCGTCGTCTGTCGCTATACGAAAATGTCACCGTGATCACTACTGACGTAAATGTTATCTAACATTGCAAAGATCGTTTCAATTATTGAAATGCATTCTTCCAACTTTTATCCCAAGTTTCACAAGATATAGAAGTAAGGTCTTGCTCACTCCATTATCCATCCCCCTTCTCTTCGACATACTTTACCATCAAAATCCGACTACAAATATGAAATTGGCGTTCTGCCGCATCCGACATGACATTTTATTTTTGTTTAGCATTGTTCTTGGGAAAGCGCCGGTTTTTTATTTTTCACCGGAATCGACGAAAACAATGCGGCTGTATGAACTGTTTGTCTTGTGACACCGTATGATTGAAGGATGGGGAAAAAAAGGTTAATTAAGTGTTGAAAATAACCCATCCAAGGTGCACACGTATTGATGGATTGTGTGCGCGGATCGCAAAATTTTCGCCGCCAACAAACTATTTTTATGTTTATTAATTAATCACGCGGCGCGGAGTCGAAAGATCCGATCATTTATCAAGCGCTCTTGTCGTCCATAAAACCTGTTTTTATTAACAATCCGATATTTCCGTTGATTGGATCAAAGAGAAGAGAGGGCATAAGAAAGAGTGGGTGAGAAGGGTAGGAAGTGAAAAAAAGAGATGAGGGCGAAGACGGTTTCAGAGGGGATAATATGTATAAGAGAGCAAGATAATTTAACTTCCAGCTAGATAGAAACTGAGAATTTAACTCGGATGAATGAAGAGGATAAGTAGAACAGCAGGGGATAAAGCCCCGGATCAACCGGACTGGTCAAAGTTGCTGCTCTCTATTTCAATCTACAATTCCGCTTCGAAGATATATTGCCGGATTATGGATGGGTGGCGATTGTAATTTTTTATTTCACTTGACCCGCTAAATGTGCGCTCTCCCCGTGCGAACGGCCAAAACTTTTTCGTTACACACGCAAGCCGTAAATTCTGCATATATGACAGCTTGTTATGGTTATTTTTATAACCTCATCTATAAGACAAGTGGCGTTTTCACGGACCATTCTTTTTATATTGACTCCCATAATTAGGGCATTTACCTTCTTTTTTCTCGTCGGACTAATTTGGCAAAGTGGTCAGGATTCGTTTTATTTAAAAATTCACGAGCTGTGGCGCTATTAACCGGGTCGAGGAGTTGAGCACCCGTCTAATGATAGGATATTAGAGTGTGTATAATATCAGGTGGACGCGAAGGCATTAAAGCGATTACCGACGACGCTAATGTAGCGGCATCAGTAATTAAATCGCAGCAGTAGCGCAAGGGTAACGACGACTACCTTCAAATTTTAACGCACGAGTATACAACACTTCGCCATATACCGCAATATCAATGAAATACGGTTCCTAGTCAACCGGAAGTGGGATATCTATCCGCATCCATTACACAACAGATAACAATGGGCCGGTTTAATTCACTTTTGTCTCCGGTTAAACAGTTTCCTTTGTTCGGATTATATTTACGTATATTTGCTCGATTTATGTATCGCCTTAAGCGCCGCCTAGTTCCTACTTTTACTGGAAGGACACCACGTTTATCTTTTTATTAGTGTTAATGGATGGCTGCCTTCAACACTTTTTGCACACTCCATCATTCACCCCACTAATCCAATTTCCGTGAGGCCGCCATTCCCAATGCAAGGAGCCCTCGAAGGATTTTCTTACAGCAGTTATTAGGCAAGCCTTACCTGTGACAGAAACATATCGAATTTATGTAAATGTATACTTATTGTGTAGTACATTTACATTACTGCATCACAAATAAATCGTGACGCCAAGAAATTATTAATATTTTTTTATTACCGTTTGCGCTTTGATTTTGGTGAAATCCTTTGAACTGGCAATAGGCTAAATACATAAAAAAACATAAAGGTTATTTTTTCAATTTTAAACTAAATCGAAATTGATCTAAGTTCAATTAAAAAACAACAAATTTAAAGTTCAAAGTGTTTAAAGTAAAGTTAAATTTTTACTTAATTTTGTTTGATATAGCAATGTATTTGTTGCGCAGTATATTTTGAAACAATTACAATTCATGGGTTATTTCTTCTTTTTGAGTCAAAGGATTAGAGATCTTTTTTGGTTAACACACTTTCAGCTAATTTTAATATCTCATCGCTGTTATTATATTCTGAAAACAGCTGTGGTCCATTAAATTGACTTTTGAGGCTGAGGGATTGCCTAAGGATGGTACTTGAAAGTACCACCACTCATACAGAGCAAGTTTAAAGAGAGTTAGACTTATGTTGTGTTGGTGCTTAGAAGCTCTTATAATAAACATAATTGAGGGCCATTTTTGCTTATACTCATACCTGCTTAACACTCCCTCTATGCTATGCGCTTTGCAATGGGCTGTCGAGGGCACACGAACTTCATTCGTCGCAAAATCTTACCATACAGTAACAGTTATGCCGCTTTATTAAAAAATGATCTCAACTACTGTATGAGTGGTGGTACTTTCGGTACCACCCATGGGCAACCTCTCAGCCTTAAGAGTCCTTTTAACGGACTACATGTAACATTGTTTTTTTGTGTGTAAAATAAGTAGATTTTACAAAGGATTGTTTTCTAACGCATTCAATCCAAATAAAGTGTTCCTGCCTCTGGGGATATTTAATGGCTGGAAAGGTTTTAGTATGTTTGGTTTACATTTACCTCGCTTGTGCGTATTAATACGGCCTAATGTAATTATTTGGTTATTATGAAATCTGCCGAGAACGAATCTGTTTGGACCGACAAAACAACCTTTGGTTTTTACTCAACAAAAAGGTTATAGCGCTACAAAATAAGTTTTACTCATGCTTGAGTTATTGATTGTGGATAATAAAACAAAATATGCTGACATGATAAAACAATTATCAAATTATCTCCTGTTCCTGTTTCTTTCTACCGCACATATCTGCACACTTTTACGAATATTAATGGAAGGAAATAACTAAGTTCTGGAAAGCACGCGAAACTTCGTAAATACGCTGTTCATTAATTTTACTGTCTAGGACAAGAACTGTAACACGCACACGTTATGTTTTTCTAAATGTAAACAAAAATTTGTTTAAATCTCTTTATGAGAATCACCCGTTATGATGGCGACAGTCACCCTCGCCATATTATATAAGTAATTTCAAAGGGCACTTTAGAAATACTTAGGTATATTTACTGGATATAGATATAAAAAAGTGTGGAATATTTTTTTGCTTTCACTTACTTATTAATTATTTTCTTCAATTTTACGCGGCACGACACTGGTTAGAAAAATAAAAATCCTTTCTAAAAATGGAGTTTGTTTCCCTAAACGATGATTGTAGTTTCTTTTCAAAAGATGAATACAGTGTGGTCCTGATGGAACCTGCCAAAGAAAATCTCGTAATAGGTATGAGTAGAACTCAAACACAAAAAATTTTTCTAATAAAAGTCTTCATTTTCGAGATAAATTTCGGTAAATGTAATTCTGGTTGCTTTGCAACAATAATTTCAATTTCTTTAGCAACGGTATCTATAACACCTATGGCACTTTGTCAAATTTGATTTTGGATTTACTAATCGTGCAAAAAGTTGTGAAATTTACAAAGCTGTCGAAAAACTAGGCTTTAAAGCACAAGTCGGGTTATTAAATAAAACCTCTTAACAGTCCTGTGTGATATACCGACAGCTTAACGATTGTAAATTGTTGAATGTTATTTATACCATAACAACATAGAACGACGAAAATACATTTAACGAAAAGACAGGAGATATAGAGGGTTTTAATAAATCATTGTAATTATGTTTTAGAGGTGTTTCGAAACAAGACAAATATTTCAGGATTTGTAACTTTTGTGAATAGAACGAATCAATAATACTAAACGAAACCACTAGACACTATTTGAAACCTTCAAATTTATTTGGTAAGAATAATAAACTCGCCAGAAGGAAGAAGAAAACTTAAAACCAAGAATTTGTTTCAATTTTTTATTTCAACACCAAAATTAAGTAATAGATTTAAATTCTATAATTCAGTATTGGACGTATGTTAAAGTCTTTGGCAATCTACAAGTTTTGTCCAATTCTGGACACAAAAGATGCCAGATACACTTGCTAAATATACAGGGTGCGCCAGAACTCGCGCCCCTGAGAAAAATGCCATATAAGGTAAGATACCAGGAACATGGAAAAAATGTTAAAAAAATTTTATCTATAAAAATTTCGTTATGGGGTTTAAACTTTGCACTTTGACTTTATTTATTTTTGTTGGAAAAATAATTTTCCAAGTTTTTTTGTTAAAGGCTATTAAAAGAGCAAACAAGAAAGCCGTATTCTAAATTGTAACTCTGTTCAGTGTTATTTGTGGCTTTTATTGGCAAATTTTTTGTCCCTTTACTAAATAATTATAAAAAAATATATACAAGATCATCACTATTCTTAAATAGATATAAAAAAATGTCAAATGTCAAAATTTTTTGACAGATAGAATTTTTTAAACATTTTTTTCATGGTCCTATTATCTTACCTTACTTGAAAATTTTCTCTGGGGCGCGAGTTCTGGCGCACCCTGTACATAGTTATAAAAAGACACGAATATTTTACATTTGACTTAATAGCGCTGCTTTGCTACTGTAACATAACTACATAACTACATAACAAATGATGTTTTTCCCCTGTTGGTGATTTTTTAATTCAGAAAGCTCAATTAAAGTAATACGAGTACGATACTACTGCTTTTGGATGAGTCTGAATGTTTTAAAATTTTTGAATCGTATTTCTTCATGTTAAGATTTTTGCATTACATATGTAAGCGTCGCATCGGGATTGTGGTAAAGCATCTGGTGCAAGTGTTTCTATGATGGAGTAAGTTGTAAGTGCAAAGCGGAGCCACAAGTTTGGGTGGAGTGTTTATAGGTAAAGTTGTGGCTGTTTCGATGGTTCGTAGAGTTCGATTATGCCGTTGCAATTGTGTTTCGAGCGGGCTAGAATGCAGCATGCAAATAGTGTCTAGTCAGGACCAAGAGTAAACTGCCTAAATTGGTTCATTGGCTTAACTACATAATAATTCAGGATCTCGCAAACATGTCATATTCAAGTGTATTATCGTGGGAAGTCGGATGGTTTCTGCTGTAGGGCTAAATAATTAATAACAGTCGATAGCAGTTAACGTGGAACTATTGCATAATGCATTATTACAGACCAAGCTGGAACTTGCACTAATGAAACAGTTCAGGCTCATACACATCTATAACATGGTGGGCTCAAGTTTGACCCAGGTATTCACACAATCCTCCGTCTCATTAATTTGACTGTGACGGCAAGACTATTGAGGATTTGCGCTTCTCCGCGTGAATTGCCACTGTTTGTTATTGATATAGTTAAATTCCCATGTCGTCCGGTCTTTGTAACGAGGGTAGAACGTCTGCCGCTTTACTTCCTACTTCACTGCTGGCTCAACCTGGCAGATGCTAGTCGGATTTATGGATTAATTTGACAGAATCCCATAGGATCACACCTCCCACTTGTAATGGATCGCTACGGTCATATTTCTAAACCATTACGTCCGAAGAGGTGCAAAAAATTCTTTGTTCTAACAAGCTAGATCATTATCCTTAACTCCGGCACATTTCACCGCCTAACAAGCAATAATGTGCATGTGTGTGTGTGCGGTGCAATCCTGACACTGCATGTGTCCGCTCATTAATTCGTGTTTATAACCGCGCTTCACAACCACAGCCAGTCGTCCAGCCGACGCTTGATTTGCGGTGTGTTCTGTGTGTACGTATATTTGTTGAATAAATTGCCTTCTGTGCACGCATGTATATTTAATTGATCATTATGTCCAGTTTTACATGCAGAAATTAAAGCCGCCACTGTGCATAACATCATCTGAACTGATTGGATTTCGAACGCAAATAAACAATGACCGCAACACATTATCGCAGCACTAATAACAGCATTTGTTCTTCAGATATTTGACCTTCTCTTTTTCCACATCATGCGTTAGTAACTTGGAGTGTTCCTGAATTTTTCACCAAGTTTCTAAACGTTTATACAGGTCTTCCAAAATAATTGAATAAATGCAATTTTATATTATTAATATAGTCTAATAATCTTTTGAACAGAATGGTGGAAAATTCTAGTATAGATCTAGGAGAAACACAAGATTTCAAATAACAATGCTGGTGTTATTTCAGAGGGAAAAGCACATGCAAACGTTTTTCTCAAAAGTAGGTTATTAAATTTGGTTTCTTTACTAAGCTAAACAAGCTTATGACTATTTATTATGGCTAACCTGTATCCACTGCCACAGTGCTCACTCACCTTTCAATTTCTGTCTACTATTTGTACCGAGTCTGCAGTTTTTGAAGTGCAGTTTGCAGCGTTTCTCTTGACGATGTGATTTAAGAATAAGGGTTGTTTATAATCTAATGCCAAACGACAGAGACATCTCTTGACGGTATCGTACCGTTTCGAGCCAATATAAAAGAACTCTATTGATTTTACATTTTTCATAATAGTTTCTGGTTCATATGACAGTAATAAAGAGTCCTCAAACTCGCAGTTTTATGTACCGTATGTTTAGAAAAGATAATCGATAATAAATCTTAGACGACGCCTGAAAAATAATATTTTCAGTGGAACGAATTTCAAAAAGATGTGATTTTCTAACAGTAGTTTAATCGATTTTTTCATTATTTACCGTCAAAATTGATGTCGAAGCAAGCAAACCTACCTCAAGATTATTTTTTAGTGTTTCACAATCATCCATTAAAGAGGGTATAGAAGTTTTTTCATCTATGTAATTCGCCGTCGAAACTGATTGAGGAGGGTTTATTTCAAGCCTACCAAGAACAAAACAATGGTCCAGATTGGCCGTGATTGACACAGGATATTCTGCAAAAAACTGATCAAGATTAACAAGTGACATTGCTACGTTTAGTGATGTAATTAACAACCAATTTCTAGGACAATAATAATATAAATCTAATAGTGGTATGCAGAAACTCAATGTCGACAACGGTAGAAACATCGTTTGGAATCCCCCAAGCGAACACAGTCAACCGTCAATAACGATACGACAAATAAATTGAATCCAGTGGTCTATGGAATAGCATGTTGTGTCGCACGGGGGCTTCGTCCGTCACACATCATCCCTGTAATATCGAATTAAATTAGCAACACCATGGGACACACGTGATCGAGTGACTCGAATAATAAATATTACCTTCTGATAGTTTGTGCCATAGTAATATGAGTTATTATACTTGATCGTAGATTTAAACATTTTCAGTTTTTAAGATTTTTTGTGACTGAAAAAGGGATAAAAACGGCCTTGAACCTATGACTCGTGTTATAAAATATTTTACGTTCCAAAATTTCAAAAGCATTAAGTTGGGTTTTTATCTAAACCTTTCATATTTTATGACGTAGACGATATGACGTTAGTATAAAATGTAACATCGAGCGCGTGGGTTTGGAATTTGTATAACGTATAATGGAATAAAATTGGTATATCGTCTCATTGTTTATGCTAAATTATTGTAGATCGAAATGTCAGTGGATGAAATAAACACATAAATTATTTAATTGTTGAATGAAGTCTACAGTGTGCAATGGACACAATCTGTTTTTTGAAATTGTGTTGTTTTTAATAAACAACATACAGGGTGATTCAGCTTAAATGACCCACTTCCTCTCTTGGCAGACAACCCATAATAAATACACAAAGCAATTATTCCTTGATTCATATTAGAATTTTGAAAGTTTCATGAATCAAACTTTGCTGTTCGAAAAATATCGGAAGTGCTACTGTCACACGCACATGCAACAATACATTTCAATCAATGGCAATTTTTCGAATAAACGGAATTTTATTTTGTAGAAAAGGAATAGGTAAATCAAAAATTAATTATTTCATAGCCGATCTCTATCTGGCCACCCACTCTGCTCACAAGCCACGATTCTATTCACAAAACAAAAAATCAAACATTACTAAACACAACATTATTAATAAAGTTTGGATTATTTTCTAATTGTTCCCAAACAAAATAATAAAAATCTAATCTAATCGTAGTTCTTGCACTAACTGCATGTGATAGGGATGAAATTTATTAGTTTTTAAAGAAACAAAAGATTGGATTATTCCCACTTCTCTTGCAATTGCTTTTTGCCCGATATGCCGATTTTGTTTAACAGTCTCCAACACCAGAATTTCCTTCATTGAACTAGTCGCCGTTCGTATATTCCTACGCCTTACTTGCAGGATAATTGTGACATAAACACATTTCCAGTCGTTTAAAAATTTTATGCGTAGGATGTAGGTACTCTTTCTGGATATTGCCGAGCGTATGAATCGGCGGCTAATCTAGCATTTTTACCAAATGCACCATAAGTTAATATCATATCAGTTTTTTTATTGCATATTTGTAAATGAATATGTCAGCATTTTTGAAACTTTGAGACGTTGTCTGCGTTGACGTTTCATTTGACGCTTTGAAATATTTACTTGCCAAATGGACGACACATTCTTTGATTCTCGATATTGTGAAAACTTAATTTTGAATCAAGGAATAAGTGCATAATGTATTATGAGTTATCTGCCAAGAGGGGTCAAGTGGGTCATTTAAGCTGGATCACCCTGCATTTAGAAAATTTAATTTTGAATCAAGGAATAAGTTCATAATGTATTATGAGTTATCTGCCAACAGGGGTCAGATGGGTCATTTAAGCTGAATCACCCTATATAAATTTTAAGTTACCTGTTCTCTAGTAAGGATTTTCTTTTAGACAAAATGTGCCCAGAGGTTTTGCCGTAAAGTTTATGCCATTTTGTGAACAGAATTTTTCTTACTTTGTTAATACTTGCATTGATGTTGAGTTTATTTCATGTAGCTTTTATTTTAACATTAATCAATTCTTAACTTATCTTATATCCGGTTAGTGTATGTTAATATATACCTAAAAATAATGCGTTCTATGTTTGAACACAATGTATAAATCGCTGGCTTTGGTAAAAAATCGTTTGAAAAGCGTTCTAATGAAACGGCTGGCGCACTTTTGCTGATCATGTTCCCCTCTCATTGTTCATCCTTCCAATTAATCGGTGCTTATGCCAATATGTCACCCGGGCTCATGTCAACGAAGGCGCCCCTGGTGTGATGGCCCGTCGTTAATTTAATCACTATTTATTCTCGTACAGACAACCGCCAATCGTTATGTACCTATATGCCTATAGCAAAGAGGGCAATTTCCGATTCGCTTGATGGCATATGGTGTACGAACCGCCATATTCTCACTTTACTCTCTACAAAATGACCATTTGAATATTTAATCCTCTTTTATTAGCCGATGATTCCAGTTACGATATCTACATCGAAATTCTATCAACCAAGCTGTGTGTACTTTTTATTTTAATAGAATTTTGACAATCCTATATGCAACTCTTCATTCACTATCACTTGTTTTAAATAATTTCAGCGATTCAGTCATTCGTTGACATAAAATATTCCCTTTTAAATGCATATTTGAGTTTTTGTTTTTAATCAGTGACTTGCTTCCGATGTCATGTTCTGCAATGATATTCTATTCATGTGATATTGTATCACCACATCTGTTTATTGTGCATTCTGTAAGCTATCTGTTACGTTAAGCAAGGGGCTATCAAAAGGTCGACGAATAACAATACCTAAAAAAACTGCTGAATTGGTTTAGGGAGGAGGCTTCGGGATCATTCCACCTTCTGTGAAGGGTGTAATTTATGATGTGAGAGTCTAGATAGTTCAACGTTACATTCATCATTAGGGTCACATGAAATAAATATAAATAAATAGTGATCATTTAACACGAGAATAAAAAAATACTGATTTTGCAGAAGAAGACTGAGTAATTTGAGTGTTGAGTTGAATATGAAGACCTACGTGATCCACGCAAATTATGAGTTGTCTACCGCGTTAATCATTAATGAGCGGAACCTCAAATGTATAGAGCAGCAACCGCACATGCTGAGAAATTACGACGGAATCTGAATTCACAAGCCGAATGAAGAGACGTTGAATTCGAACGGTGTACGACGAATCAGTGGAGCGCATTGCAACACAGTTTAGCAATTAAGGAGATATAACATGGACAGATAGTGGAGTGTGTATCTGCACGCATGTCTATTTCTAGGGTGCTCGTATTTGACACTCACGCAATATTTAAATACTCGCCGGTAATTTACAACGCAGCAGGTGTTCTACAGTGCAATAAACCCCTTAGTTAATGCACGGTTTGTAAACACCTGAAACGAATGTCGGTATTGCCATCGCCGTCGTAAAAAAACTAGAAAAAATTCACGAAATTCGGTTAGAATTTATTAAGATCGGTCGGGAGGTGGCTGTACAAAACGCGGATTAGGATACCAGTTTAACTAATATAATGACGGTCCGACCCTGCTATCCGGCAGTAAGTCCTAAATAACACCCAGAAAGTTAGAAACGGATATTCAGTTGCCATTCTCTATGGTCTTGCGTCTATGTGTTTCTGTGGTGCGGCCATCCGCATCTAAAGCTGCCACCACATTCCACTGATCTTTTGATAGCGTGAAAGGGAGATATATTCAGTCGAGATTCCGTAAAAACGTCCTGACTAACTTCGGTTTCAAAGTTGGTGGAAGCCGACCACACTCAGACCTCTCAAAGAGGATATTCGCCATCGCAAATGTCAATATCGTACAAAATTTACGAAACCCATTAATCCTTTTGCTAGATTAAATTTTCGCAACAAAGCCTTGCGTAGATAATGGCGTTTGCTTGTATTGTGGACCAAGAGTAATCGCCTCGGTCAACGTTGCAATACGTTTTTCCTATTTATCATCAATTTCCAATAAGATTTAGAAAGTTTGGAGCGCGACTAGGAGTCACCTTACTATTTTATTAGGTAGCATTAGACTTTTGGACCAACTCCTGTATATGAAGTAGCCTGGCGTAAATCTTAGCAGCAATATTGTCTTGGTGACTGTCTCCTTTTCATTTACCCCCGACGTCGCAAAGACTGCGCAAACACGCAGGTGAGATATGTGCCACCTGGTGTTGTCATTAATCAACGGTGGCACTTGTAATGAATCAATCTTGCGTTAGCGTAGTATGCAATGATACCAGGAGCTTCGCCACGTTCATCATCAAGCACACCCTATAGCGCGCCCTCTCTGTGTACAGATTCAACTATTTAAATGGTATATACAGCTAAGCAGCGCTTGAAACTCATCCATCTTCATTTCCCGTTCATCTGTGCAAAGCTCAGTTTGTTAATTTGCTACAAAAATGACGATAAATGAAATGGCAATGCTGCTTGTTATCCGATTTTGGTGTAACCTTATTCGATTACATTAGATGAAAGGAAACCGTAAATTGCTATGAATTTAGTTTTATGACTCGTGACGCACCACAGAAGGCGTGCCAACGGATAGGGGTTGGTGATTTGGTTTCTAGTATTTTTTGTTCCTACTTTTTGCTCTCTCTTCTCGTTTCTTTCATTTTAGATTTCATGCGCTCTAACACTATCATGATTGACGAGAAAACGATGAGCTTTTACATAGGACCAGAAAGGAAACGGCTAATCTCACCGTCTGGAAATGTATTTTTTATTTTTACGCCACGGCGACTTTATCACTTCGCCGTTGGTCGATACACATCTCCATAACCACGGCACTGCACCATCGATTTAATCAATTTCAAACCGTCGAGACTGAAAGAAACTTGCGGTGATCCGCACGGAAAATGATATACACTCTGCTTCTGTCCTGTTATCAGATTTCAGTTTGCTTCAGACGTTTTCGATATTAGATACAAACAGTAAAAAAACAACAGCATTTTGGCGCATATCCGCTTGTCTAGTTTGCATAATGGCAAAATCAAGAAGTTTTCAACTTAGACAATGCCGCTTAGGGTATCTACTTGACTGTCACATTATCAAAATGAATATTTTTTTTATTATATGACGTTTCAGATGTTTTTTTTTTATTTTTTTTTGAGATAAGCACTATTATAACTTGTTTACTTATTTAATTTTTTGACGCCAGATTACTTTTTGCTTTGTACTATGTGACAAGTTGAAATCAAATAGAGTCGTCTAGATCCGGAACAGAATCGGAAAATTACTATAATATAGTGTAGCCAATTGATAAAATCTGTCATTTTTTTAAATTTTACGGTCAAAATTGCTTATCTCGTTTTGCGAATGATTCTCTATACTTTAGCCTATGCTGTCTATGGTAATAAAGATACTGTGTAATGTTTATTTCAGGATAATTTGCTGACGTTTTTCAAAAACATCCTTGTTGGTCGGAAGATAAGTTACGAGTGGTTTTGGAATAACGGTCTCGTATAAAATGTGAATGCCCATCTTGAGGCAAACTTATTTATTAAATAGCATATCACGGTTCTTCCATGTCTCAAGAATATTACAAACTGATATGAAATATTCTCATTTGAATATAATCCACCTTTATATTGTAGGTAAACTTGCGTGCAGAAACAATATTAAACAAATACACTTTATATATGGAAGTCATCCAGATGTACATTTGAATACATTTGTACGCAAATGAATTTATTTATTTAGTTTATTTTATCCTCTTTGACATCAGAAGGATTTCATTTTGAACGCAGAGAAATTTTTTACAACTTCTGGAAACTAGGTTAATAAAATCAGTTTTATTATTAAATCGTTTACTTCTAGAATTCTACTTGTGTGCATATTCGGGGCTATTTACTGGCGGTGATATTTTTCACTAAATAACTGTAATGTTGTTCAGAAATATTCACCGGCGACAGGCTTTTTCTGTCACAACAAATCGAACTTGTTTTGTATCATATGACGTGTCCATAATTTAATAAAATGCCTGCATAATCTAGCTAACAGACCGTAACAATATTTGGAACTATCAGCCAATTTCGGAATTGAACTCTGCGCCGCAATGCATTAATATCACGGTCATCAGTTTTGTCCAGAATATACATATATCAGGCGTTTCCTTTTTATCATTATACCGTGCCAATATTATTTAATAACGGAGATTGGCGCAGATGCTTTAAAAACATCAAAAAATCGAACTAATGGCGCATTAGCCCAATTATTTTTCCTACTCTCCATTCATTTTCGAATTTATTTACCAACTTTTTTCTCGATACATCAATTTTTGTGGGTGCAACTAATTTTGCGAATTTACCAGCATCTAATTAATCACTTCTTTCTTTTCTCTTTTCTCTCAAAAGTCATGTTTACTACAAAATTGGATGGAGTAGTATAGTAAACAGAGTTTAATTTTTGATTCGGTTTTATTACAGCCATGAATCTCGGCCGGATATGGTCTATCCTGACCGGAAAGGTTTGCAATATGTGGTTAAACGCTACAAATATAGATTATTCATTTAGTCTAAAAGTTAACATTATGTTTTAATGCAAAAACGGTTGGCCAATTACTTACATTTTTTACTTCACAGAAAGCTCGTTGAAAATAAAACAGCCAAATAAATTGTTGTTTGTCTATCATTGTGACTTTATGAAGAAACCTCAATGGAAGTATATACTCGTAATTCAATGGAAGAAAAATGAGCGAAATGCATTTTATTATTTTATAAATGTTGCAGTTATTTACATTTTGATAGTGCATACAAGGTGTTAAAAAAAGATAAAAAAAATATTTAAGTAGGTAATAGTATAGACCAAAATAAACAAAAAAAGTCTTAATAAACATGGGTCTGCGAGATATCGAATGTGAAAATTTTTAGAATTTTTACTATACAGGGTGATTCTTAAATAGACCGACAAAATTTTATCCTTGGTTGTATCAAATGAGTACATGCTGGAAAAAATATTAAAAAAAATTCTTCATTTATCTGTTCTCCAAATAAAATTTATTAAAGTTATTTTTAAGGTAAAGCGTACGCCACTGATGTATTCGTAAATAGTATTAGGTAGTGGAAACCATGGTTTTAATTTGATGAAAATGTACTTGATAATTGCAAAAATTCATAAACGCCATAAGTGGCACGGATCAAGGGGGTTTTGCCCCTAAAAGGTATAAACGTAAAAAGGGTACAGTTTGTCTCTATTTATCCTTGGGAAGCTGTGATAAAATTTTGTCGGTCTATTTAAGAATCACCCTGTAGAAGCTTGTTTGAACAGATTGTAAATAAATGTTTCAAAAAACGTATAATTTTCGATATTTCCGGAACCGTCACTTTGCGGATTCATGTTTATTAAGACTTTTTTGTTTGTTTTGGTCCATACATTTACCTCCTGAAATATTTTACAATCTTTTTTAACATAATTAAATTTTAATTTGCGTTTGATTTCGATTTAAATGAATTAGCGTTTTATAATTTATAGTAAAGCTTCATGTGAGAGCTGTTAACCCAGTGACATCACGGCACGCCTTCACATCTTCACCTTGTCCGTCGTTATTTACCCGTTTGCATTATAAAACGGGCGCGTTCTACATGGTCGACGCTTCTGAAATATGTATGGACGACACCTAATTATTGCCGGGCCATAACTGTAATCCCCCAGCTAGAATACCAAATTTTGCCCCGTAAAATTTATGTTCGTGTGTACAATGTACTCAGCTTTGTGTTTATATGGACGGTTGTATTATACGAGCTTTAAAATTTCATTAGTCAGAATTAATGTGTTTTTTTTAACTGAATTAAACTCCGTTCGACGAATTTTTTCTCTTTCACGGTATAATCGTCGAGGCGACATTGTGCCATGGAAAGTAAGCAGGGAAGCAAAAAAATGTAAAAAGGGCTTCTCGCACATCCGAAAGTGTTTCGGCGACACGATGACGCGTAATACATCAGAAAAGAACCCCCCGCATCGCGCACAAGTTTCAGCAGTTGCCCTAAAGTTTCAGGGTTCGGGGTAAACAAACACGCAAACTTAGTTCCATTTCCGCGATTCCCTGACGTATCCTCGGACTTTTCCAGAGATCCTGATACGATGCAATTGTTTTCGGAAATTGGATGAAGCCTGAAAAATGTCCTCTCGTAACACTTGCGGTCACGACGAAACTATTAATCTGGTATATGAACCGTCGAGGCCGACGAAAACATTTAAAAGAACTCCTGGTAGTAAGAGGAAATCGGATTTGGTTTGGATGTGCCGTCGGCAATTTCTTGATGTGTGAGGTTATCCGGAGAGTCTCCTCTCGGGGGGCATTTGTCTGTGTGTGGCGTTAACTATGGCGATAAATAACCCCAGGCCTCATCTTAGAGTGGAGTTTACAACAACTCGACGACACGCTGATATGTGAACATAAACAAGACGCACTCGCAATTGAATTAAATGATTATGTCGTTTAGCGTTGTTCTCGCTTCGTCGCCAGATTTCAGCCAGATTTATAAGATTTATAGATTAAATAAATCCGATCCTGTTATAGAATTTACTCGACACCAACAACAGGACGAAAACACGCTCTTGCAATTATTATAATTGCACAAGATGGATCTCCCACGAGCTTACACCGCCTTTCGTCATTACAAATGGAGTTTTTTCTAAACCAAAGAAATAACAAGCAAGACATGCAATATTTTGTCACTGACTTTTTAACAACGATTTATCGTGACCATATTTCAAAAGATGGCAAAAATCCTGAAAATTTTATAGATAGAAATTAGTCTTGTGTGATGAATTGTGGTAAACTTTTGCAAACTTGCTATATTAGAAGCATTTCGTCTTGAATAGACTTAAGAAATCCACCCTATATATTTATTTGATGTTTCCATCCCGGAAGATGGCAATAAATCAAAGATATTGCCTTCAAATACCTAGAGGGGAGCTTGTAAAGGCCAATACACAAAGAAAGAGAGCATCGATTTGGTGGTTTTTGGACACACCAGGAATTATAGCAACAACCTTTAAAGGCGAAGCAAAGGTGAACTGTTTCCCCCCTACGTGATTGACCTTTGAGATATGGAAGGAGAAGTTGGAGTTTAAGAATTGATTGTGTTTCCTTTTTGCAATTACGGTGGCATTAAAAATCGTTTCGGAATTCAAAAAATTTCGGCGAAAAGAAAACCCGTCCAAAAAGTGTATAAAGTGGGTCTCCACGCCACGGAGGCCACATAATGCAGTAGTGTTCGGAATAGGGAAGCAGCTGGATTACATAATAAAAGCAAATATTTAAGTGCTGTTTAAGTACGAGACATTCAATTACGGACTGCTTTATTCGCCGAGCGACTAGGAAGTGGCTTACTGTTGCGAAATTAACATTGGAGTTTGATTCAATTATGCCGAAACGGGCTTGTTTTTAATTTGCTTCATCATCGTTTCTAATTACCATTCTTCCGATTGTTTGCACTTTGAGAAGAGTTTAGATGCAGTTTTACTATTCATCTAAAAAGGGATGCGCACCGGCCTTCGTAGCTCTATATGTTTATATGTCGACAAACAAGTGATTGGGGTTGAGCGAATCAATGTTACGGCGCCTTAGTGTCGCCAAAAGCAGCCCTTCGAACTCCAAGGTGCCATACAGTACATATCAGCGTGTAGAGAGATAACATCATGGCGCCAAACTCCACCATGTCTTAGCGAAAGTGATGACTGCCTATCCATAGAACAACTTTCTCGACAACTTTTTATGGAAAGGGTAGTGACGGTGGCAAAAGCTGATCTGGAAATAGGCAAGTTTTCGACAAAGACCTCTCTAAATATCGAAATAATATACTACAAGCTTCCAACGTATCACTTTGTTGTTAGATGATCTAAATTAATTCGTATCAATGTTAAATGGATAAATTTGGCACCAGTTTCTATAGTTCTGGAACAATTAATTGGATCATTTGTCGAATAGGTAAATACATTATCATCCATTCTGCGCAGCTTCTGGTCCATTATGAAATCCCCTGTGGCTGTATTCCAGCAGGCTTATCTATTAAATTGACATTATTCAGCCACAAATTTATACATATTTGGAGAGGAAAGCCGAAATTAGCAACAGTTTTTAAGGAAACTTTGTTTTGATAAAAAAACATTCGTACGAGAATTTCTAAATAGAAAAATGTGTTCCGTTTTTATTGTTACAAATTTGAACAGGTGATAGAATATTTAATTTTAAGACAAAAGTTTTCTATGAACGTGTATCGAAAAATATTATGTAAGGGAACTACACCCTCCGAAAGGGGTGATGGGATTTTTGCACTAGTTCAGAATAGGTAAAATAGGTACAGCTGATAACTTTCAAACACCTGAACGAATTCAAAGATTAAATGTCACAATTTTTAATCAGTTGCGTTTTAAATTGAAAGAGTATAGGGTAGAACGAAATTAATTTTAAATTTTTATCCTGTGCAGGCTCTGTAGCATAAATTTCAAAATGTTTTTGCTCAAAAAGGGTACCTACCTACCTTGCAGCGAAAAAACGCAAGTGATCTCCTTTTTGTAAAAAACTATGGAATCTATAATTTTGTTGCTGAAAGTGGCAAGAAACTTTAGCCAAAGTAGTTAGGGTACTTTTTATCCTAAGCTCAACCAAAATTGGACAAAATTTATGCACATGAACCCTTTTCAGGGTGTGTAGCTTACATAGTATTTTTTGCTAATGTTCATAGGAAACTTTTATCTTAAAAATGAATATTCTATCACCTGTTTAAATTTGTATTAAATTTGTAACAATAAAAACGGAACACCTGTACATACATTTTATAGATTTTTTTTGGTTGCAAATGAGCTTACCTTGCCGGTGAGATCATGTACATAGCCCATTGCTCGCTCGGTTCTCCCTCAGGATATCATTATTGTATGTACAAGCCAGCGTTGAGTGGTGACATTTGCAGGCGTCCGCAGGGATCCATGTAATTCCAAGCTTACTCTGACATTTCTACACTTAAATGATCCATCCAGTAAACTACTTCGTTTCTCGACGCCATCCAAATGTGACATGTCGGAAAAGTGGTTGATTTATGAATTATTATTAAAC
Organism: Tribolium madens; assembly: GCF_015345945.1. Classification (NCBI taxonomy): domain Eukaryota; kingdom Metazoa; phylum Arthropoda; class Insecta; order Coleoptera; family Tenebrionidae; genus Tribolium; species Tribolium madens. Next base: position 13,006,284 of record NW_025400983.1, on the reverse strand, counting down.
CCATTTTGTTAAGATTTTTTCTCGGGTATTTTACTTATTTATTTTTGTATCATTTGTGTGTGCATCGTTTGCATGTTGCGCAGTGAAATTAATATTTCACATTTCATTTGTTACATACAAGGTGGGCACAAAGGCGTCTATAACATGTAAAGACTAACGATGTATGTTCTCGTTTACTCGCATCATTAAACACTCAGAGTCCTCTTTGACCCGGGACCTCCAAATGGATAAAGGTTGTGGCAAAGCCGCTTACTCTTGGGCACAATGTTGCTGCCGCAAAGTTTGAAATCCAGCAGCCGCAAAAACTCTCGAGTTATTATTTCGTCCTGATGAAAAGCTGCGTTTTTTTGTTGTTCGCGTAGCAAAAACGTCCCTCTTCTACCATCTACTGCCTTCGCAGCAACACAGCGAAGATTTTGCGTAATTGCTCTGTCTTTTTTTCGGTTAGCGACTCGTAATTACCAATGATGAATCGGTTTAATTTGCATTAAAATGCAGGCCGGTAAAAGCGCGATACTCGTTCTCACGTAGGGCCGTTACATCAGAGCTTCCAGCGCTGGAGATATCTGCATTAAATGTGTCAGATTATAAGCTATGAAACTCAATTTACATAATTGTGTTGTTTGATATACGGTGGCGAGGCGACGCCAAATTTTTTTTATTCGCAACGTGTGGTGCGGAAATTGTGTCTCTGTTCGGGCACCAATTGAAATATCGACCATGGTCAGATGAAAGAACGCCGAAAAACACGTTCCACTTTCGAGTGCATTTGTTACAATCGCCGCCTCGACGGGAGCACCGTGTTCTGTTAATTAATAACGGATGTCAGGTGGGGCCGAACTGTCTATACGCTCACTCCATCAATGAATCAGGGAAATTTATTGCATGTCCTCTGATATTTGCTGCAAGACATGGGAAATACTCGCTTGCGGGCTGTGTGTTTCTTTATCTACATGTTTGGATGACTTACAAATCGCACATCGCCGACAACAGTGTCATAAGTACTAAAATCTTGTTTCCCAGATAATGGCTTTAAAAGATTTTTTGCATAATACATTTCCTAGATATTTGTCAAACTATATTCACTATTTAAAGGCCACTTTCAAAAATATTCTTATGCCAGTGTTCCAGCATAAACTATGAGTTATTTCACAGTTAATGCATTAAAAATCTTGAAAATCAGTTTCTGATACTTGCACCTGCGAAACTAGAGCTAAGAGAAGTGAAAAAGCGAAATATTCGCAATTAAAATCCGAACACTTAGATATAAATATTTCTCAAGGACGAATAAACTTTTCGTTACACATTATAGGGATCGGATATACATAAATAACAATCGGTCAACATTTATATTCTTATTGAAGTATGTGGTCAGAATAAAAGCAAAGCAATGATTGGGCTTGTTAATTAAAAAAATGTTTTTATTTCGATCATTCATCCATTCCTCATTAGAGGAATGGATTTAACTGGTAGAAATTAAATTTGAATGCTTGTTGTGGCAAATTTGAAGTGCAAAAGATCTGTTTTCAATAACAATTAAGCCTCAAATCTTTCACGTCGACACTGTTCTATAACATGCTTGAAAATCACCTAAAAATTACACTGTTATTCACCCTCTAATAACTGAGCATTCTGAACCCTCCTACATGATTTAGGGTTACGTTGACAATATTGTCAATTGATCTTTAAATTTTAAAGAGATACTGCCCAGAAAGAGAAGCTAAACATTCTTTTAATACGAAATTTTAATCAGTTATTAATTGTAACATACCTAGTCTGTACCTAAAATTTTTATTTTTAACAATTGTTGGAGGTGTTGGGATTTCAATTTAGAGTGGTATATGAAACAAACATTAAAATTCATTGCTTTGCATAACTTGCACCTACAAAACTGTAGCTGAGAAAAAAAGTGAGAAGACATATGATACAAATATTCACTTTCATCCTTCCTAAGCTAAAGTTCGCTCTCTTAAGAGAGTTGGGGAAAAAACGTTGAGCCCAGCTTGCAAAGCACTTTTCTCACTTGACTATCATCCCATCGCGATAATTCATGTCGATGCAATTGCGACCGAGATTCGTTCATCCCGGATTGGGGATTATCGTCGTGCAGTTGCCGCATCCGAGTATAATGCCTTGGTGGTAGGTCCGGAAGTCGATGGCTACAATGTCGCCAGCGACGTATGCACATATCATCGTTTAATCTCATTTAGCCAAGAAGATATGAGTCGACGCGTATTAAGCGTCGCACCGCCTGTGACAAAAGACCGGGATTCCGCTGAATCGGCGGGTTTTCTTCTTCTTTTCGCGGTCCCGGCTGTCACGACTAGCGCTCGAGGATGAGTTATTGCCTATCTGTTGGACTGAAAGGGGGAAATGGGAAGGAAAAGCTCTCCACCGACCCAATCTCTCTGACGCACGTGCGCTATCGCGCCCGCAAACTCGCCTGAATAATATTTTCAACAAATCTCGAATGCGGCCGTCCTTTCTCTTCCCTTTTTTTTATTTTCGCTCGTATATACCTACTACGCACTTATTTATTTGAACCCCGGCATAATTGATAAAAGCAAATTACATCATTTCGAAACGACACGTGCTAAGCTCCTAAAAGGTTTTTTAGCCAATACCAACGTACAGTCGTACTTCTTTAACTTGAATACCTATCTAAGTGGGATTAATAATATATACATGTAGACAAACTTTCCATTAAACAAAGTACAAATTAAGCGAGTTGGAGTGTAGTAGACATGCATTTTTATTATTTGTAGATGCAATAATTATCCAGATTTGTTAGAAATTGCTATTAAAAATTCGTTTTTAGCTAATGAAATTCATAATCATTTGGTTTTTTTTCGTTGTTATTTTGTTTGATCACAAGTTGAACTAAATAATTGTAAGAATAAAAATGTAAGTAGCTAAAACGAAATAGGAGCGAAGTGCCTTGATGTTAACAGTGATTCATGCATCGATGCACCGTAAAACGTGACGTTAAGGTACAGCATCAAGGTAAAAAGTGGAACTTTGTTGTTTATAAACGTTGCTGTCAGTTCGCCGATATCTGCTGCAATAGCAGGAAATGGCTTTAGACAGGCTTTGCAAAACGCGAAAGTCGATAAAAGTCGGATTTCAACAGTAACATTAATCGCAACAGCAACAAAAACTACAATCTCAGCAAACATTCGCTTTTATTGATAGATATGAAGACTTTAAAGTTACTTTGTATTTGTACCGTTGCCATCCGAAAACCTTTCATTTTTTTAATTCCTATACAAATAATTGAGGGAGCTTTTTGGTATAAAAATTACTCGCTTGAAAAAATTCTTTTTACCATATTATTGTAGTAAAATTGTTTCTAAATATCCTAGGAGGTCATTCCAAAATATTACACAGGCTGAGTCACATATGATAAAGACCCTAACCGATTTGCAGACGCAACTCGAAATACCTTCTCAGATACCACTATGCTTTAATTCATGTACTGTTTGAAATTTTCAAATATATCTGTGGTAGTTTTGACAGTTTTTATAAACTGGAGTCTTACAGCAAGCGTACCTTTGACGGTACAGATTCAGCCACAACATTTTTTTGGCATTCTCCATATATTAAGATTATGTCAGTTTCTTCGTCGTTTGAATATGTTTTGAGATATCAAGGACTACTTTGATTCAAATGTAATAATCAACATTTTTCAAACACAACAAAAGCTAATTTATTAATGAGAATGTATTTTGGTTAAGTCTGACAATCGGTTAGGATCTTTATTATAAATAATTCGTCCTATATTATATCTTGCCTCAAACTGTTGTTATTGACTCATTTGCTGGTTTTTGCTTAATACCCATACTTTACCTATTGGCAAAAAGGTTTCTCTTGAGATTTTAAAGCGTCTAAGAAGTTAAAGTTTTTTTTTTTTAATTTTTTGGCAGAAAGCGGTAACTAAAGGATGTTTTTATGTTATTATGTTTGTCCGAACAACATATAAAAACTTTTAAAATAAGCATTTTGTAGCCAGTGTAGCGAAATAAACGAAATAATAAACGACATCGGAAAACGCGGTTTCATCGACCAACCATTTCTAAAGTAACTTTTTTTGTTTCAGGTTTTGGATTTGTCACATTTCAAAGCGAAGATGTTGTAGATAAAGTTTGTGAAATCCATTTCCATGAGATTAACAATAAAATGGTAAGTTTTGTTAGGAATCTTGATCATTTTGGATGCCGAAACTTTTATCGAAGAATTGGAAACGTTCAATGATAATAAAAGAAGTAGTTTTTGTGTGTTGAAATGTTCGCAGCGAACATCGCTGCCGTTGAAACATGTTCCGGTCGCAAACAAATCTCGACGACAATTAACCAACGTCGGCCTTCAGGCGACTCCGGAATTACATCTGAAATTAATTTAAAGAGCTGCTTGTGAGACGCAATCTGAATAAATTTTAAGCAGCCACTAAAATAAACAAAATCCTTTCGAGTTGTGGCAGGTATGATACTAATAGCTGCAGGTGAATAAACACAATAAAGACTTGCGAATGCAACTACGGATTTCTGTTTAATTAGGAGCTACAGGATAAGTGAGATGATGAAGACCGTAATGAGATCTAGCAAAGTCGTAGCTATTTATGTGTGACTTGCGTTTTATCATTCTCTATAGTACAATCAACAATAGACCTCGGGCTGCTAGTTAGTTATAGAGGATTATATGTATTTACCGGTCCAAAGATCACTAAAGATGGAATTACCTCGGTTGCAGTTACATGCGCAAATCTGATAAATAGAAAATTTATAGACTGTATGTGCATTCGTAACTAATAAATTGCAACAATGCGGCGGGAGTTCACAAACTTTTTAGTTACATTTTTTAAATAAATCAGAAACTACCAATAATAAGGTTACCTTTGCATGTACCAAGAAAAAAAAAGTACCTACATAAAATGCATCTCAAGTGTGCGATATTCCCCATTTTCCCAACAGTGACGATGTTGAAAAAATGATGCCAAAAATGTCTAAGTGACAATATTATTAATGTGTTTCAGTAATAAGGGCGTCGAGGTTCTTGTCGGCCAAGCGCCTCCAAAGCGCCTGTTACGATTATTCCCTTTGTCAAGTACGAGTAATAAGGATCCTCACCTAAGGCGTCGTCTGAATCTTGAGGGATTTTTTGAGTAATAAGGCAGTCGCTTTAAACGTGCGTTATTAATATGGGAATTTTGACGGTACACTTGCTCTTTAAGGGTTGTTTTAATATCATGCAGCGGCATGAATTAGTCTAGGGATGTTTATCTTTGCGAATTGTGTCGTCCCGGAATTTCGTCTCGACGTCGCTCTCCGCGTGACAAAGCGCACCCCAACTTTACAAGCCCGAGCTTTAGACGTGAGCCAGCTATATATCTTGGAGCCTGTTTGCCCGGCCGATGGCGTGTCTTACAATCAGAAGTGATTTGCAGGGCACCGCTTCCAATTACCCACGAACTCGTCCACACTCGGGGCCCATTTTAATGTCGCCTGACCCAAATTGGTGCGCGCGGACGCTTCCCAAAGAAACTCTTCTGTTTAATTACACAGGAGTATAAGAGGCCGATATTTTCACTAACTTACTTTTTTTTCAAAGACTAAATTTTCAAATAATACTATTTACTCCTGGCTTTCTTAGTAAATGTATCAAAATTTTTTGGCACACGAATTTACGGGGTGTCGATTACAGGGCTGTAGAAATGGCTTAGGGAGTTTAATGCTCATTGGTTATGACTGTTATGAGTGTTATGACAATGTTACAACAGAGGATGTGCTTATAATTTACAACTTAGAATAGTTCGATTTAATACTTGAATTCCTAAGGAAGAGTTTTTAACTTTTAATAATTTTGTTTTAGTTTGATTATTATTAATAAAAAAATAAAAATGTTTTTTATTCAAGTGGTTATAATGTGATAATAAGCAATAGATTTTTTAAAATAGTGTTTAGACGGTTTTGTAGATATGATTTCTAAGATACATTGACTTTTTAAACGACGTAGATTTTTTTTCAAATAACTTTTGATATACTCAAAAATTAACATTGCAGACGCCATAAGAGAAAATCTTTTTAACTTAAACAATTAAAAGTTTTAAACATCTACAAGAAAAGTGTGGTTTTATTGAAGAAATAAGGGCATACAATTTTGCATTAATTTTTGTTATTAAATATGCCATAGCATGTAGTAAAAAATTGAAGTCGCAGTTCGTATGTCTCAGAATTTTATACCAAGTGAATAAAAAAGTATGGAACCAAACGTTTTTTGCATAATTAGTTACTTTACGAAAAGAATAATTAGTGCAGTGTAAAATACTCTAAAATGTGATCGTTTTCAAGAATAAAATTTTTCGTAATTCCTTTTGGTTTTCAAGTTTTGCAAAAAAAATAAGAGCAACCTACTACGACAAACTTGTGTAGAGATAAATTACTGAAGGGAAGGTGACTTATACCCGCAATGTTAGATTCTTGGTCCAAGCTACAAACACCTTTTACAACCTATTTTGAATGTTTCCGTTCAATGTATAATTATGTATTCATTTTTAGTGACTCATGTATACAGGCTTACCGATTTTCAAACGCAACCCAAAATACATTCTCGGATACCACTATGCATTAATTGATGTACTGTTTAAATTTTTTCAACACACCCACACAGATACCTTTGTTAGCTTTGACATTTTTTATAAGTGGAGTCTTAGAGTGTATACCTTTGACGGTGGAGATCAGCCACATTTGTGTGGCATTCTCCATGTATTAAATCATGTCAGTTTCTTTACCGTTTGAATTCAAGGGAAAAAAGTGGAATTGATAACACTGTCAAATTCAAAGAATGACATAAACAACTATTTTGATTTCAATTTAATAATTTTTTTTTAAATACAGCAAAAGCCAAGTTACCTGTAAAAATATATTTTGGGTTGCGTCTAAAAATCAGTTAAGGTTCTTATTATACAGGGTGATTCAGATAAGATAATGAGCCTGACGATCTGGCGATGCAACCCAAAAAACAAATTTCACGTCTTGATCTAATTTTAATTACGATTTGCATTTGCAATACAAGTTATCTCATGTTGCTCTGACAGGGCTCTGACAGGGCTCTGACAAGCAATTTATGATTTATAAAAAAAACTGTTTCCCTACCTTTAATGTTTCATTCGTTCATACATTTTGTATTGGGTTTACACCAAAAAAACTTCTCTAATTTCTTTATCATTCCGTGAGAACTAAATGGCGCGAATGATCGTTCTCTGCACTGATGTCAGACTGACATAAGATGATAACTTGGATTCAACTTGCAAATACTAATTTAATTTGGATCTAAGGCGTAAATGAAATTTGTTTTATTTTTCGACACTGTCAAAATTTACGGTTTTTCTCCCGTGTAAGGAAGTTTTGACAACTGTTTGGCATTTCTCAATACGAAACGTCAGATTATTTTTAACAGATTTAAAGCAAGTTTAAGCCTTATTGAGTCTAATTCGAAGAATAAAATGTTGTATTCAACTCGTTTGAGTGTAAATCGGACGCTTTATTCCACCTCGTGGATAATAAACCACTCGTTACACTCGTGGTTTAATAACCCACTCGGTGAAATAATCCGTCCGATTTACACTCAAACTCGTCGAATAAATAACTATATTGGGTTGCATCGCCAGATCGTCAGGCTCATTATCTGAATCACCCTGTAAGTAGGTAACTCGCCCTGTATGTTTTAAAAAATTCAATTTACGGCTTCAAAAGTTAAATCAAATTTACATTTGTAAGTTGACGAATGAGTCTTAACTTAAAGGACTAAAAGATTTAAAAAATATAGGAGTATAATACAGGATGTTGCAGAGATGGTACAGTACAGTCAGTACATCCTTGTCCATTCACTACCCATAGAATTCTTTTGATACATATCCTGTTTGAATTTTAACTTCCTAGATATTTATAGCGTTGAGATTTCAATTATTGTTTAAATTACCTATACTTACTACGCTTTGTTTAACTGATTCTTCAAATTTAGAAAAAATTGTTTTGAATGCTGTTTTTAATGGCATATTATTTATTGTTGCAGGTGGAATGTAAGAAAGCGCAACCAAAAGAAGTAATGCTCCCCGCCAACCTAGCGAAGACAAGGGCGGCCGGTCGGGGTGCTTACGGTGAGTTACTAATGCTGAATCCGGGCCATGTCGCGGCTGGCAACGCTACTTCCGCCTTACGCTATGCCCCGTACCCAATTCCAGTGAGTGCAAGTGTGCCCGTAGCCACGGCTGGAGGTCATTCGATTCCTGTGGCGGCGATCGCCGTGGCTCCGGCACCTCTGCATTACGCCTCAGCCGTGTACGATGTGACGGGCTGTAAAAGAGTGTTTGCCACCCCTGCTGCTTTGAGACCAGTGCCCGCGAGGGCGCCGCCAACACTCACCTACAGCATGAGCGATTTATTAGGGGTACAGGGACTTGACATATCTACGGTTTATGCCAACACCCTGCCGGCGGGCTTGGGACTCTAATGTATAAGAGATGTTGCCAGTTTCACTCAAATAAAATGGCTAACGTGTTGAATATGTATATCGAGTCGTCGACTTCCCCTCTTTGATGTTGGTAATTTTCGGTCATTTTCTCTTAAATGAATGTCTATTTATCTACCAATCTTAGTAGTTTCACGTGTTTTGCCACGGTTAGAAAGCAGCACTAGGTTCGTTCGTGATACATATTTGAAGGGATTTCGTCGCGGAATTGGATTAAACTAGAGCACTTGAAGTGTTTTGAGTTCGTTTAGATAAAGTTTGAACAGGTCGTGATATTTCAAACTTTTACTTTTGCACTCTGTTGGAATATTCAATCTTCAATTGACTGAACACCTACATGGAGCATCCGTTTTATAAATATTTACATTCCGAAAATTGTGCGTATTTCTCTTTCGAATATGGAATTTATTCGTAATTTAGGCGAATGCGTCGAGTGGTGCTTTCGTAATGGATTATTCCGGGGTATATCTTTTTGGTAACTATATTATAAAATATAATGGAATAATAAGTGTCAGAAAATGTAACGTGTCCTCCGCTTGTTTTGCCAACATATCAGTATTTATGTGTTGTTAGAGTAGCTCTTCTTAAGTGAATATGCGTACCTCTATACATTATTCATATCGTTTTGGCACATCGCGTACAGGAAACCGCTGTGATGAGATTTTACCGAAAGGCCTAAATTCTGTTAGCTCAGTACAAAATTTAAGACTGCTAGTGAGATAAATCCTAGAACAATTAGATTGTTTGTTGGATTTTGACACATTTTCTATTTTGTTTCAACATCCAACTAAACCGTAGTTACTTAGTTTTCTATAAAAGAGATTTTCTTATTAGAACAGTTAGCCTCATAGATGGAATATATTTTTTGAAAATGGTACACTTAGATACATTAGAAATTTATACTCTTTTCTAGCCCGTCACTGCCTCCTAGTAGGCATATTACTTTTATTTATTTACTAAGTTAACAGTAGCCATATGTACATTGTGAGAAAGTCATGTAATGATGATATTTAAAAAGTTTAGACCTAGAGCAGTTTATACAGTTACAATGCAGCTGTTAGTAACTTTGTGTAGCTCATGAAATTTCAACGTGTCTATGCCAAAATGTAATGTATTTAGTTCGAGCGAGTTGCTTTTATTTTATTAATGACTTTAAGTTTATCTCGCTCGATCTTGCAAGCGGACAAAAACTACAAAAATAACACTGTATTCTAAAGTTAGGCATTAGATTTAGGGTGTTTTTACAGAGAATTTACGTGTAATTTTCACGCAAAGTCGGGGCAGTAGTTCCTCCTTTTCAGGTCCTGCCAGGTTTCCTTCTTGTTGGTCCTTTCTGAGGATTCGTCCTGGCTTCGTTTACGTTCATGTACCGTAGCCCTATCAAGGTGCGATCTAATCTTTTGTATAGAATTTAGAACTTAGAAACTTTTGTCTCGGCAAAATTTTTGTCTAGGCAAAAACGAACACGTTTCGCCGTGTCGCCAATTTACGATGCAGCGAAATTATTTTTCTTTTATCTTTTTATTTTTCTTCCGTTAGTTTTTAAAGTATAGAAAGTACAACAATTACACGGTTTGACTAACCCGCCGGACATAAAATTCTTAACTCTGACTATAGCCTAGCAATATTTAGAGCCTGATGTATAATAAATTTTATTGTTATTTTCAGTGAGCCATCGTAAAGTCCTTTACGGGGTTTAAAAGGCTTTGTTTTGTTGTAATAATTGTAAAATAGTTGTTAGACAAAACATACTTACAAAGATTTATTAGATACTTAAATTTAGTTGTTGGATTTAGCCCCGAAAGTTGTTACTTTTTCTTGAGCAACTTTCCGGGAACGACTTAGTATAATTTTAATGCGTTGTATTAATGTAGATACATATATAGTTTGTAGAATCTAGTCGAATGTTGATGCAGTTGTCGAGAAATAATGCAGCTACTTTTTTAACTCCTTATCTTACGTATACCGTTTTCCCTTATTTAATTTTTCGCTTATTACACGCGTTTTGATTACTTACCGTGTAGTGTAGACACGTAGTATGAAATTTCATGGATGCTAACATTTTATTAATAGTCCAAAATAGTTCGTTGTTTATAAATGTCGCGCGTCGTATTTTCAATCAAATTGAACTAATCTTCTTTTTTTGGTTTTTTAGATTTTATGTGGTCACTTGGAGCTCTTCCTGACGGTGAGTAACACAACTAGTTTTTAATAAAACTGCATTTTTTGTCACATACGAATGATTTATCTACCTACAGTTATGTGCACACATCCACATCTATTTGCTCAATAGTTACGACTATAAATAACCATTAAATCAATTTATAGCCGCTATTAATGTATTTATCCTATATAAAGTTTCTAATCAAATCTTTAATCTATTTTTATGGTATGTAAAGAATTTTTCATTTTTAATGTTGCACGATCAAAAATGACTGAACGTCTTAATTCTCTCTGGAGAATTGTGGGTCAAAATTTCGATTGTTGCCGTGCACGAAACCGGATTGAGGACGAACAGTATTGAATCCGGTATTGTCGATAATCCCATTTCAGTCACAAAAGTTTAAATTAACTCACGGGTGTAATGATTGATTTTATCCCAAAAATGCTAGAGTTGATAACTAAAAATTTTAAATGATTAATTTTTTTAATAAATTGTCAATTTGTCATTTATTATTACGTTATGGATAGCATTACGTTAGGTACTATTGCAACATTTGTCTTGTGATTAAAGATTTTGAATAATTAATGATAAAACTAACTAGGGTTGGTGTGTCTTATACAGAACCACTGTACATTTCTTGTAGAAAACCTTCAAATTGATAGAAGCAACAAGAACAAATTTTGAGATGCTTTAATGTCTATTTTGCTATACCTTAAAACTTATATTTGTAGTGCTGTATACAGGGTGTATCCCACAATTAGTGAGAAAATCTGAATAATTATAATGTCATACAAATTGGTTTTGGTGTCATTATGAAGTTTAAATTTCTCGGTAAACATTTTTTTATTTTAACATTTCAAATAAACTTATAAGAAGATAGTAAAAATTCTTGCCAAGTGGAAACGTTGGCAAGAGTTTTTTATTGGTAGCACTAAAAAGCTTGAAAAATTTTAACTCCATAGTAACCCTTTAATCTTTCCGAGAATGTTGTCTGATGGGTGTTTTCTGTTGCAGGTTTTCCGGCAGCCGCATACGCGGCCTACGCGGCCGGTCGAGGTTACTCGGGCTACCCTAGTTTCGGACTACCGTACCCAACAGGTAATGCCTTGGCCAGTTTACACCATCATCACCACCCGTTGCCGTTGTTACCATACCCCCTTGATCATTTGGGGATGTACGGTGGCACGGCAACAGCCGCCAGCCTGCATGCCATGCCCCTGTGAACGAAATCGCGTCGCCCGCGTGGCAGTACAGCATTACTAACAGATCTAGACGTATATACTAACACTTTTTACACAGAGCATACTTGTATTCACAAAGATAACTCTCTTCTTAGACTGGTTCTTATCCGATACATACTCTCCAGTCCATCCTTTCTTCTTCTTCTTCATTTCTTTGATCTTTTGTTTTCTTGTTTTGCCGTGGACTGGAAGATGTATTTCGATTCCGTTTTAGTCAACTAATACTAGATAGGCAATGGGTATAATCGGTAGGTGTAGTGCTAGTTTAGGTGAGTAACTGTTAGGTTAGGATGATATTCTTGTGTACGATAGTGGCGCCCCTCCGGTATGGTTAGTTTCAGTTTAGCTCCGACTGGCTTTGCAAGCAACCTTCTGTCCATTCCAATATTGAAAAGGCCCCGAGCAAGTTTCATCTGATTTGGCCTTTACTTGTTAAAGTTGCGATGATCTCTCGGTTCAAATTCAGACGAAGAGTCCGTCATATTTCAGCGACTTATGTTAAGAACGAAAAATTTCCATCTACTGTGATATAAATATTTTAAAATTTAGTTTTAATAGAACGCACAATCTGCGCTTTTCGAATAATTTTTTTATTTTAAATATTAAGCGTATTTTCCAATCGTAAAAATAGCAAAAATCCTTGGAACGTGTCGAATTCTCCGAAGACTCTGCGCTTGGGCCGTAATAGATAAATTTGTACATTGTTATTGTTAATTCGTTATTTTTGTATTTTGACAAAGGATTATATACAATTTGTTATATACGCTTGTTCTAAAAAGAAAAGATATAATTTTTCACGTGAGCACCTCGATGCCTCTCGAAACAACCGTCGCCGTTTGGCCGCGACCCCGTCCCAAATCCTCCATCCAGCGAGTCCGGCCGCGATTGGGCACTTTCGCGTTCATCCTGTATACCTACTCAAAGTTCGCGCTGCGTTCACAGGAGCATGGTCTGTCTGGTTGGTCACTTCTTACAAATGCATAGGCTAAGGTGATGCGCACACGTCCGAACTAGGCGATCCCATTCGCGACGCGATCTCTCTGTATAGCCGTTATTCTATTTAAATGGGACAATGCTATATTGATTTTAGATACATGCGGTTTGCTAAGCTCACCCTAACAAATTCCGCCGCGTTTGCCACACCTGGTGCACATGACGTTTGCTATTTGGCATTATTCGCTCTTGTTTGCCTTAAATTCGAATTTATTTTTCTGCTCAGTCTTAAGAGTTTGGCAAATGTGGGTTGTGGCAATTATTAATCGTTAGCAATAGACCGATTCAATTAGGCGTTGTCTCCATTGTACATCTGCAAGCATTCGACTGTCGCCGCAGGTATCGAGATGCGGACAGAGGACTCGATCTGTCAATTTGTATCAAGTTTAATTGAGACGAAGCGTCCTTATGCAAACACAATTCGGCTACTCGGCTACGTCCAAGCCGCAATATCGATCCCTACGGCTACCCGATTACGTTAATTTCTCTGTGTGCATTATTATACACCTACAACAAAGCTGGAATGTTGTCCAGGTGATCATTAAGATTTATAAATAATAATCGATATGCCAAAGCTGTTTATTATAAATGTATGTGAGGATGTGTGACTGTACATATTCGTAATTTCTATAAGTATTCGATGTTATGAGACTGTTGCTTGTTGCCCTGATCGCAACGGACCGTTTTAAGCAATTTGTGAAATAAACAAATGTATACTGTAAGGAAACGACTGCATTTTTACTGTGTCTATATGTTCTGTTGTATATTAGGCGTCGCAAATTCACACCTGGACGAGCCACCACTGACTTTCTATTAAGATTTGCATTCGGGTCGCTAAATTTATTGTCATCATGCTTACGCATGCTTCTCTAAACCTATCACGAACATATCGATTTTTTCGGTCTAGAATTGAACAAACAGGCGTGTTTTATGTTGTTGAGTAGACTTACTCTAGTTTAAGTGGGTCTGATTAGTATGTAAATCGAGGATCTAGCATGTTACCCCCGGCACCTAAAGGGATTATCCTTCAATATTATAATTGTACAACTGGCGACTAGGAAAGTTTAATTGAATTTGATTCGTTACGTGGTTAGACCGCTTTCTGCAAATTTTCTACTTCGAACCCTTTCAGGACTAATAATTTGAAATGTATTTATAAAGATATGTCATGAATAATGCATCAAGCAAAGGGCGTATTCTCTACTACTATTATGCCTGCAAGCACAATCACAGATCAGTCATGTAAGACACGTAAACAATAGTCACCCATATTCACGAGCACCAACACCAAGAAGCTTCTCTAATTACGCAAGTTGCATGACGCAGTTATTAACTATGACATTTTAAAATTATCCCCAGCAGGTATCGAGAATTAATTTGATTCAACGTGTGGTGTGACATTTCAAGTTATAGATGCGTAATTATGGCTTTTAATTAAAATAGCTAAATGACGGAAATTGATCGTCTCAATTAGTAAGAGACAATGTAGCTTTTCCCACCAGTACATGAGTAATGGGTGGTACAAATGTGCTTCACAAATAAATCCTGAAATTAATTGGTTATTTAATTGTCGGGCTACAATACTAGAAACTCATTAATAGCGAGGATTTTGTCATTGTACTTGAAAGTTTGCGCCTCAATATCGTAGAACAATTAATTAAAACCAACTGCTATTTAGTATTACATGAGTTGTTAGGATTTCGTTTTTCTAAAGTCCAGGTGCGAATTTGGGACGCAAAAAGGGCGTCTGCCCGATGATACAAAAATAGGTTACACTTGAGGTGTTAAACAGTGTGTGAACTACCGAAGCGGATGCCAATTTGGAATTTTGCAACGCTTACGAGGGGCGAGTAAATCTACTAATATTTAGTGCAGTCATAGAAGTCATGTGATAATTAATTTTGTGATATAGACTTTCAGCAGATCAATGTTTAACCATAGATGTAGATCAGCGTAGTCGCATTCATACTAAATCAGGTGTAACGAAATAACATTGTCGGATAAAAATAGAATAGCCTCACATAGAACGTAGATTAGATCGTAGAATTTTTTTTTAATAATTTGTAAAAAGATGCTATAAATTTAGTGATTATAGATTTATAGCGATTTTAACATTCTTGTGATTTAGATTAGTCGATGTGTAGCGAAAGATCGCCGACTATCAGTTTCTTCTATAGTAACTGAACTTGTAGCGAAGGCAAAATATGTATAATAGAAGTGATGCGAAACAGATAGTTGGATAATAGTCGGCAGAAATTGATAGAACATAGCAGATACTTTAGTGGAATTTATGTGTGCGTTCCGCAATTTATGACGTTTCTTTAGACACATCTCTTACACATTTAATCTCGTTTCTTTATTTGGTTGAGAGCGCCTTATCGATGGTGGTTTTTGATTTATCGTAATTTGTATCCGGAAGAATTACTAGAAGATTCAATAAATAGGCGAGGCCTTGGACATGTTGTATATTAAATTCTGTCCGTTGATGATAGATGGTTGGTTTGGAGAAACTCCTGCCGATACGTTCGAGGACAGCTTTTTCATTCTTTTCCGAACCTTCTGTTCATCCATCACATGGCTGTGTATAAACCTTATATGGGTCTGGAGCTTTCCTGCATTTTTATTATCAAACTTTAATTCGACTGAAAGTTTTCGACGAGATTGAAGCATGTAAACGACCATCGACTTGGCGAATTTGACATGAAAGTTGAATCTAATATAGATCGGAGATAATAGAGGAGTTTATTTTATCTAGAAACTAACGTATTTTTCTATCTATCCCTATGCTTTTTCTATCTATCTCACGATAGTAATTAGACTGATTGCTGCTCCATTTTCTAGAAAGCGCATCATCACGAAAAACAAAGCAACTTTCGTGTCGAACCTTTGACGACCACGTTTATAATTACACAGTCTCTTACACGAATACATGTAGCACGTGTACAGTCATTTCCCTGTATTAATCTTGTGTGCTGTGTGTTTCCAGTGGACCTAACCAACGGACAACTGACACCTAACAATAACACCCCACTATTGACTCAGGCCTTGTCAGGTAATTACTCGTATTGTTTTGCATGTTGCCTTGTCCTGTGTACACTTAAATGGAGCCGTTTGATGACGAGAGCGTGTCCATTGTTTTAGTTACACGTTAGTTTAGCACAAACCTCATTCCTTCTAACATCACCACGTTCTAAACTTTATTGCCTTGAATGTCGTAGTCGTAGAACCGTAGATTTTTTTCACCCTATATTTTCATCCACACAATAGTAATAGTACTAGCGGCCTCGGTCGGCTCCAGGAGTGTGTTGTGTTCCTGCAGGGTCGTCGGGAGCCAGTTGGACGCAGCCTTCCGGAGCCGACCAGACTGCACCACCACAACCCCACTTCTCGGTTTCCTTTGCAGTGATGAATAACTACCAGGCTGCGGCGGCGGCAGCGCAGGGCTTCGGTCCGCCAGCTTCACCCCACGCAGCCAACACACGTGGTGGATTTCCTGCTGCCAACTCACCTGGACCTACCATAGATATGTATAATAGCAGTGCGGGGGATAGCGTGGGCTATGTGCAGGCCGCTAGCCCACAACCCTCCAGCTTCCCGGCGATCGCCGTCAGCAGGGCCCCTCTTAACTACAGTCCGGTGAGTCCATACAAACCTTTCACATTTATATTTTTGGAAAACCGTCGAACGTTGCGCGATAAAATTTGACTAACGAATTTTATTCAATTCGTAACTACCACAACTACGTTTCTAATTTTATGTTATGAAGAACTGTTAATTTATAAGTTGGGCCGACAACTTTAAAACAATTTGCACACCTAATTTCAGTTCCAAAAAAATTTACGGAAGTTTTAGTAGTAATTCCAATAATCTAATTGTAATTCTTTTGGAATTCAGTTCTATAATTCCAATTAATGGTCACTCAGGTGTTATTTGATAGCATATACAGAGTAAGTCATTTATGATAAAGACCTCTGGCCGATTTTCAGACGCAACGCAAATTACATTCTCACAACTTGACTTTTGTTATGTTTAAAAAATTTAGATTACTAAATTTAAAGAAAGTTAGTATGTCATTTATTAAATTTGACAGTGTTATCAATTGAATTTTTTTTTTCCTTGAATTTAATGTGCATCAAGTAGGTTGTAGAAGTCTAACTTAAACTTAAAGCCTGATTTACACAAAAAGTGTCATTAACGTCATTCTGAACAAATTTAATCACATCAATAATGACAAAAATCTTTATGTTTGCTAGCCTAATTAATTACGTTGTTAATTTTAATTATTTTTTGCTACCTGGGGTACAGTTTTATTTTAAAAAATAATTTGTAGGAAAGATTGAGGTTAGGATTGCTTGAATTTTTGCATGGTTGTCACCTTAAAATGATCCCTTTCAACGACTACTTAGTTGATTACTTATATTACTTAGATGTTATCAAAGAAATTGGCAAAACACTTAAACATTGCATTCAACATTATTTCCCTATGTTTGAGTTTGGAGACTGGACACTCGATATACGACACCCTGTACATATACACCTACCTATATGTACTTACTTATTCAAAATCAAGAGAAAAATGAACTTTTCTTTCTAATGAATCAAAATTAAAGCAATTGTAATTTCAGGTTTGCTCGTTATAGGTGAAGCAAAAAATGTTTTTCTTTTACAGTTTTGGCATAAAATCAAAGATTTTTTTTCTTGGAAACTCAATCCGGGGACATACTGTACTAGAATATGTATGCTGTGTTTAAAAAGGAATAATAGGATAAAAGAGGTTGCTGTTTTTTTTAAACAAATTTAATACAATAATATTTTCTGTTTTGTTCCAAATTCAGTGGTTTCAACGAGAGACGTAAAATGGCGTTACTCTGACATCCGCGGTTACTTTAACACGTTATGGGGCTACTAATTTTGTTTCATTTTCAGTATAGTATACCGAAATTATGTTTATTTTATTTTTATGCCATAATATAAGCCACAACATACCAAAAAATGACTTATTTAATTTTTTTTAAGAAAGTACAAATAATAGCTAGTTATGTATCAAGTTCACAAAATAGACTCCTCTCATTAAAGACTCGGCTCCTACGTCGCCTCGTCATTAATTCCGATTCGTCCCCTAAAACCTTTTGCGTACGTGGTGCATACAAGATTTTTTTGTTAAAGCTCCCAAAACACAAATTCACACCTCTTACTAATTCAAAAAATTTCGTTATCATAGTTACCAATTTTATTTTTTAGTCCGCAAAAACTGTTTTTGAGGACTGAGTCCCTAAAATAATAGTTTTGCGTACTATTTTATTGAGTCCGGAAAAGACTCATTTTAGAGACTCAAATGAGTCCCTAAAACAGCTGTTTTCGGGAGCGTATACAAAAAACATATTATTTGTGTGAAACTATGACCATAAGACAAAATTTTAAGTTTGTTTGTTAAAGCAGAAGGATCAATTGTTCTGATGCTAATTTTTTCAAGAAAATATTGCAACGAATACATTAACAAAACCTTTCAAACTATGTCAAAGTAACCCCCTTTTACGGTACCCATGATGTATGTTAACATTGAGCAGTCTAAGCGTTTACTTTGCAGCCGCAACTAATAAGAACGTATGACAACTAGTTTTCCCTAATTTCAAAATTAATACCAGTAAATACATACTTAAAAAAAATCTAATTAAATTCTTATGCTAACAAAAGTAACATTAAAGTGAAAGCTTTATAATGCATTAAATTTATGGTTTGTTTTGCTCAAATTGTAATTTGGTTCGTACAGATCCGTCTACGAGAATATGACAGAGAGGCAAAAAATGCGAGTCAACAAGATGAATCCGTCTTATTTGTCTGGAAAACCAATAAAATTGCAGTGTGGTTTTCTTAGTAGAAGTTGTAAAAAACATGAAACTAGTTTTCTTATTGAGCTGACGTTATAACAGAACAGTACAACACAATATTTCATATCGTTGCATTACATTTGAAGATGTATTAAAGTTCGGTTGTCGGTCCGGTTTTTATAGAATAGTCGTTTTATTTGTTCCAGGGTCCCTTAATTCCTGCTGCGTTTACCAACGGCTATCACTGAGCTCGAGGACTGTCTAGTGTTGTGTGACTCGACTCGGCAGCTACTGTGATGTCATCACAACTGCACTTGTACATTCACTTTATGTGTATAATATTATAATATAATATAATAATAATAATAATGTAGCACCCCGCCAGGCGCGGCCCACTTGTTGTTGTAATGTTTGGTGTCAGCGTCCCGCTTCGCCGCCCTTCGGTAGCCGCCGAGTGTGGTGACCCAATACAAAGAGAATAATCTGGGACACATTGTCACCACGTTAATGAAAAATGTTCCTACGACCCGCCGCATTTTAGATAGGATATTTTCGATTCCGTTTTAATGCACTCATTATAATAGAACTACAGTTAGGTCACGTGCGGTGCGGTTCTAGAACGATAATTTTTACATTTCTTCGCTGCCAAATTTTGAGTGTGTGGTTGGTTGCTTTTGGGTTTTCATTTTTGGGTTGCTTAGTGATGTGGATGATTGCTCGACGGCTTCCGAAAATGCGGCTTCCCCACCAAACACAGGCACTATTGGTTACGTCTTGCGTTTCTTACATATGATATATTACAGGGTATCTTTAAAATGGGATACATTATCCTCACATATTATTATAATTAAGGACCAACGAGGCAATGTCGGCAATTTATTTTTTTGGCGCATTGCCGTGGTAAATTTTATTATTTTTAATCTGAGTTCTTTATTCGATAGTTGTTTTTATATAAAATTTTATTTCGTCATAGGTCGTCATTATTTGTTATTTATACGAAAAAAGAACAAATTAAGTGTAAGTTTTTGTGTTGTCCGACACATAGTGTGTTGCGCGATTAATGTATACAAACCACTAATTGGATAATTTAAGGAATTTGTATATAATAATTATTATTGTTATTTGATTCGATGGGTCGGATCGAGACCCGGCCAAGGAAGCGCTGGTTTCGATCTTTCTAATTATATATAATAACTTACCTAATATACCTATAAACCTTCCCTCATCATAATTCAACTCTGGTTGATGGACTGACGTTTCTGCGAGGTCAGGTTCGATGCGGCCCACTGGCGTCTGTGTAGCTTGTAGGGTCCTAAACGTATTCCTCATGTAATATCCTAACCTTAGATCTGTCTAATTGTTAGTATAGGCCAGATCAATTTAAAGTATATATTATATAAATGTTTCCTGTTATTAAGTGAATATTCTATAATGGTGGGGCGACGGTGGTGTAGGAGCGCCCGCAGCAACCGCATGCGGCCGCATTTAGCAAAACTTACCTATATTCAAATTATTGTGATCGCCACGAAATGACATAGTTAATTAATCCGGCGGGCGCTGAACACACCCCGCCGTCTCACAATGTCCTCCATGTGAGTTATATGGTGTGTTATGATTTGATTGTTTTTAAGTTATATATTTCGCCGGTAGGCTTGTTAAATGAATATTATCATTGTTGTCTGACTGACTGCAATTGCTTGTCTCCTCAGTACAAATACACCACGATATAAATTAATTACATAAATATAGTTCGAATGTAGGAAATGGAAAATAGTGGCCGAGTATCGTTCGCACGTGACGCATAGTATAATTCATCTAGACGCGGCGACTTTAGAGGCGTGACGCGCGAACGCTTATTTAGCTATTCGAATTGTCGCAACGATTGACTGTAGTTGAAAATTAATTGTAGTGGGTAGGCGCGCGTTTCCGTGAAATTGTGCGATTTATTTATTGAACCTCGACCGAGGTTACGCGATGCTAGCAGCTAGTAACCGACATTTAGATTTAATGACCCACCGCCACCCATGTCCACGTCACCGACGCTCCCCATCCAATTATTATTTTTATTATTAATTAAGTGTCATATTTATTACTTTTCAACTTCTCAACTACTATCTCAAATGTCAATTAAAGCTCGTTTAGTTGTGTTTCGGCGGGGTTGTTGGATTTGAATGTCGGCGTAAATAGGAAATTAGGTTTCGACAGACGGATGCGTCGTCTTGCGGCGTCTTCCGTCCATGTTTGGTGAGAATTGACCAAAGGTATAAAATGTCAATACTAATGTCAATACAGTGACTGCGTTTTTATTTTGGTAATGCCGAAGTATTTTAATGTCAATCCAGAGCAATACGGTAAGTGTAGGTAGGTTAAAACCAAAAATAAGTTTTCATTTATATATTTTGATATCTGTAAACTGTGTTATTGCATTAAATGGTAGGGATAAGTTTAGAAAAAGACACCACATGGGTCGACTCAGGGAATTTTAATGTTTTTCTTCCACCATCTCGCACTGATTCGTTTTACTCGTGTTTGTTTTGAGTGTGCAAAATTGCAATTTTTGGCCTAAGTTCTAAACAAAAAAAACTAACTCGAGATTTTGGAGGAATGCATTTAAAAATTCATCGACCCAGTAGCCCAAGCTTTAACATGCAGAAGACAAAACCGATGGAGATGTGGCTGCATGTCTTTAATAAAAAAAAGGGGATGTGTGGCCACCTCGACGGTTGTGGAGTCTCCGCTGAGCGTCAGTCCGCGATTTGGGCACATTCCAGCAGCGCATTGCACCGCCTCTCGTATACCAACATATCAAAAGGCCGGTCGCGGGCTCGCTCGGACCTTCAAAGAGGGGCACGTCGAGCTAATCTAATTAAAAAAAATATTCGCGTGCATATTTTTCTATTACACATGTGGTGGTGCTAATCGGCCAAAGTATAAAACAAATTAACAAAAAATACTAAATATTTAATAAAAAAAAACGTTGCGGATGTTAGTTTAGTGTATAGGTTGTTATTGATTTTTACAAATAATGAAATACAAATTCGGGTTGTACTTAATTGTTATTGTGACATTCGGCGTGTCCCTCCGTCCCTTAGAGGCTAGAGTAGGAGTTTATTAGTCATTTGTAACGTATTATTTCCCAAACGGAATATTATCTCGACAATATTGATTCACACTGTGAAGTTTTCAGTTGTATGATTAAAACTGTATATCGTGGGCCTTACTATACACTGAAAATTAAATCGTGCTGTCCAAAATTTTATTATTGTATTTACTTTGATCTTGCAAGCGTATATAGTTTAGGGGTGGACGCAGGTAGTTTAGACTGAGGTCGTGCCGCCCCCCCATCTTTTGTATACTTAAGGCGCCCCGCGCTCTTTTGTTGTGTTACTTTCATACGTACTTTAGGATTACGTTATTAAATGTATACAAGCTGTATATATTGATATTACTATGATATACATAACATATACTCTTATTTAATTAAGCGGTAGCGAGTGGTTAGGTGCCGCCACGATATGATGTATTATGGCACCCGCCCTGTCCCTGTGTTGCAGCCCCTGGTCCATCCGCGCTCGGGTCTGGGCCGCTTTGTTAGGGGCCTCCGTCGTATATATTTAGCAGTCCTAGTCGGTAGAGCAGCCCCCGTAGACCGGCCCATACCTCGGCGCTCAGTGTTACGTAAACTCATTGTATTACAGCCGAACGGCTTCTTGCAATAAAAAAGCAATAACCATATTCCTTCTGTGGACGCTTTTGACTTTTACATTAAGAAAAATATAATATTATTATTATTAAACAATTACTGTAAGTACGTACTTTATGAACAAGATTTTACACTATGATAATAATGAAGGCGATGGCATATTGCTAATTAGAATGATTGTACAGATAGAGTTTGTAACATAAGAAAATTATGTTGTTCAGACGAGAGGCCACACAAAGTTGGTCGCTCGCATTGCTCTTGTAGCGCTCGGCAACGGCCCGGGCCTTCATGTATATCTAACTACACGTTCTACAATGTACATATAATTATTACAATGATAAGACAAGGTTCACAACGTGCCGTGTGTATGTGGGATAAATATAATATGGACATTGTTCAAAATATAAATGCCTTTTATTTCACTTTCACCTCCTCTCATAAGGAATAAACTAAAATATCAACGTTATCAAGCTGAAGCTGATGCTCGTTATACAGAAAAGGTAAGTAGTAACTTCCTTCCTTAATTATTAAAAATATTTTAAGTTGGTTCCAACAAGGAATTTGTAACAATTCCAAAGTAAAACAAAAAAACTGCTATGGTTTAAAGAAACCACGATGCGAGTGAAACTTTTTTTTCGAATCAGTACACATCAATACACTGATCAAAACACACAAATACCGCGGAGCACTTGCACGAATGAGTAAGAATATGCACCGCCATCATATTGGCCTTGGCTGCTCTGCCGAGCACCTTTCACTTTACCCTTACTCCGCAGCCGGCTGTAATGCGACATGCGATAGATGGACGAAAAAATTTGAGGCGATGGAAAAAAGTTTCACTTTAAAAATTTAAATTGAATATGTTGTTGAGTAAAGCAATGCAAAAAAATGAACAATATCGCTCCTCAAAAAATCGAGAAAAAAATGTCCTTGCTACAAAGAGTCGTAGTTGGAGCTGCATATTGATTGAAAAATTACAAAAATTAGAAGTGATCACAAAAAACAAATCAATTGTAACAAAAAAACAATACAGACAAACAACAGTAAATTAGAAGTCACAATGAATCTACAATCAACAAACTGGATAATATTTGTGCAAACAAAATGTTTTAAATTAGTTAATTTTTAAAACATGGATTAAATTAAGATTGAAAATATAATAAAAAACTATTTAGAAAAATCCAAATTATTAAAATTAAATCAGTATCATTCTTTGGAATAAAGGCGTACAGTGGCTGACAATACTATAATCGCGTACACTGTAAAAATCAAGTGACACATTTTTTCTAAGTTGTGTAAATTTGCCTTTTCTGAAGTATTAAAGTATGTTTAAAAAAGAGGTTATGCTCCATCTTTTCTTCACTTTTAAGTAAAAAACAGTTGCAAAAGTTATCCTACACCTGTTACTCTTCTATAACACACGTCGTCAGCCACAACGTATTTTATAAGTACATAAAATATAATTATCTTGGAATTTCGTCAGTTTTGACAAATATCTTTATAACAATTTAACATGTCTGATCTAATATTACTGATGGAAAAAGTGTTGAAACCAACTCGTGATTTATAGTTTAAAAATTTCTATTATTAAACTACGATCTCTATTTTTAAAATATCTATAAAACTCTTGTTGTCTTAATAACTATTTTTTTTCGTAACTGGATAAATGCACCGTCAAAATGGCTTTCAGATGGTGTAAAAAATACAATCGACGTTAAAATGCACATAGCAGATATTGCAGAATCAACGACGATATACCGATGAATATCGGTAACGTCGCACCTGCATTTTTTAAGATGAAATGAAACATTTGATTTCAGTGTAAAAGACTAAAAGGATCTGTGTTACAATTGAACCCTATTGACAAATTTGGAGCCAAGAAGCTCCACTCTTTTATACAGAAAAATCATCGTAAAAAGTGACAGCTACCGGTCTAATATTGTAAACAGGAGTAGCTATTTCTAGCAAGTTGATTGTATAATTATAATAATAGTACATTACAAGCGAGGTGGTAAATATGGCATTACCCCGAGTGCTTATGTATAAAACACCAGGGGTAATGCCATTACCATCGAGGTTTGTATGCTATTTTATTCACAATCAAATTATTTTTAGTCAAAAATTTGAGTAAAATAAAATTCTAACAAAGTTAAGATCCAAACGTAGTAGGCCAGAAATGTCAAATAAAATATTGAAATAATGTATGAATCTGATTTAAAATCGTCGAAATGGAGCAGTGTACTCCACCAGAAGTAAGAGAAACTGCTTCAAAAGCAATTGAAAACTAATTTATCAAAATATTATTGACAATTTGAAAGAAAAAATTCCCGGTATTTTTGTAATTTTGTGGTTGGCTATCGTGCATATTACCGCCCAAGAGAAGTAATATTGTTACTCCGCATGAGATTTAATGATGTGTTTCCCAACCTTTAAAAGGTTAGTAATCGGCATATTACATTAGTGATGGTGAATAATAGTTATTTATTCGACGAGTTTGAGTGTAAATCGGACTCTTTATTTGACCGAGTGGATTTTTAAACCACGAGTGTAACGAGTGGTTTACCATCCACGAGCGTCCGATTTACACTCAAACGAGTGGAATACAACATTTTATTCTTCGAATTAGAATCAACAAGGCTTAAACTTGCTTTAAATCTGTTAAAAATAATTTGACGTTTTGTATTGAGAAATGCCAAACAGTTGTCAAAACTTCCTTACACGGGAGGAAAACCGTAAATTTTGACAGTGTTGAAGAATAAAATAATATTCAGAATATGATATATTTTTGTCACATTACAAGTTACGAGAAATGTCACATTTGAACTATTTGATCTTAGTCCTGATTTCTAAGAGCTGAATTGTACTCCAAAAATATTTATTACAAGAAAAGTTCAATGTAAGTTTCATTTGTCTTGCACAGATTAAATTTAATTTTCAACTTCTTTGTTATTAACTTATTTTTATTTGTACCTAAACCTATTTATGTTAGATGTTTTTGTCATAGTTATGAGTTATGACCATGTGTCTTCTGCATTGGTTATAAAGCTTGTCCAATTCATTATAGGTGCAGCAAGTAATATAGGATATGTCCGACTAGAAAGCAACATAACACGAAGTTCTCTTCTCTACCTTACGGCGGTTAAATACATTTTTACGATGTATTTATGAAAACAAATTATGCAAGTTTAACTTTTGTGCTTGATCTAAAGTTTATTTGAACAGTAAGTGGCAAGTCAATAAAGTCAATTATCCCCTTTCGAATTTCGAACGCCTCTAATATGACAAAGTAACTAACCACCTCGATAAAACAGCCCATGAAAATCAACAATATAAACGTACGTGTTAAGCGCTGCCGGCAATAACGCGGCTGATATTTTCATAAGCGATTATTTCAGGATAATCGCGAAAACGGTGCTTTTAATATCATAAGAGACTGCTATATTATTTTTATCTGCGAGGAGTGAAAACCGAGAGCCAGAATAAAAATGAACCGTTTAGTTTACTGATTAGATTTTTACAACATTTATTTTTCTAACGGATTATCCTGCGGTGGGGTTTTTCACAGTGTCGGGTCCGGCGGTTTCCGGTGGTATGAGCGAAGTCAACCGGAAGTGCAGATTACCACGCTAACGCTTATAAATTGGCCTTAACGTGCGGATTTATCAAAAGGACATTTTTACAATCGGACCGAACAGTTTTGTTCTATAACGCATTTGCATTTGATCGTTATAAAACGGTCCTCTCGAACACAGACGCGAGATTATTTTTATGGTGGGCTATTAGTTGAACGTCGATCGACACTCGCTTTACGTTTTTATGTCATGTAAACATTTTTAAAACGAATAGCACAACAGATGGCTTAATGTTCATGCCACTCCTGCCAGCACAGTTAAGATAATGGAAAAACGGACCACCGTAGACACAATTGTAATAAAAATGATTCATGGGCAGATAACTGCCGAGAAGAACACATTTGCAATCGACCAAAAACATTCATACAGGGTTATGGTGCTATACTAAACAATATACCAAAATTTTTACACTGTTAGAGGCGCTTTTGCAAAAATACCGAATTTATGACAGGTGCTTTGGCTCTAGCGTCGAACTGTTATTGTCGACACGACTTTTTTATACAGCGGGATGCCTTCCAGAATTTTACACCATTTAGAGCTGTTGTAGGAGGATATGTGTTCATAATAATCTATTATACAATGATCGGAAAAATTATGAAATAATCTTATTAAAACTGAAAATATTTTGATTTGGCCAAAATGCTCCAACAGGTAATTTTTTAAACGATACAAAATTTTCAACTTGTTTTAAAAAAAAATTTGCAATTTTTTTTAGCAAATAGATCTTTTAATTGTCGAAATGACAACATCAAAATATTAAATATTACATGAAGTTTTCGAAAAAAAATCAACCAAAAACTGAAATAAGATCAAGAAAACCCAAACATACTTACAATTTTAAATCAAGTTGAGGATTTTGTATTAAAAAAAAAATAACCTGTTCGAACATTTTTGTCAAAACAAATATTTTTAGTTTTTATAAATAAGATTATTCCATAATTTTGCCACTCCGTCCGTTGGTTTATTTCTAAAACCTACTAAGTCCGATTTTCAGTCATTTAGACTTTACAAATAAGCCAACACTGTATATAGTTTTAAACTATAATTTGTGAAAATACCTAGAGTTTATGTGCTTTGGATATCATGATTTTTTTTTTGTCGTATCATCATCTATTATGTTCGCTTAATAATACTTTCGATATATATTAGGTACAAAATCATAGTAAACATTCCATTGATCTTTCAGTTTATGACACCGAATTTGACACATTGCCTCTCCTATTCACTCGATTATCTTGCAAATCTAAACTGTTTCCACAAGGTAAGTAGATGATACGATAAAGATCAAAGTAACTCAACTTGCATTATACGAATGTAGCGTCAAAAAATTCGTCACAAAATTCCAGCATAAGTAAGTTCGCTCTTTTGAGTACGTTATTCACAAGTTTACATTGCTAGCAGTCGATGACATTTGAGAAAAAGAAATTCGGTGGTATCCTTGAAAAAAATTGATGCAAAATTTGTACCTTTTTATTATTTTTAATATAAAGACACTTTTGTGTGGCTCAATTTCTTTAGAACAATGTAATAAATAGATTTTAAGGAACTAACCTCAGAAATCATATTTGGTTACAATTTGTGTTGGTGAAGTTTAAGCTTGCGTCTAAATTGAAATTTATTCGAGAACTAAAACTCTCTCATTCGAATTTTCGCATCTTTTGTGCTCTATAGTATCACCTTCTAAAATTTCTACGCAACAATAAAAATCACCTTGTAGTCGGTTGTCTCATTGAAAAAGTATGCTAAATACACAATATGTATAATCCAAATGCGGAAATAAAATTTTCTCATGCAAACGCAATTTTAAAGCACAAACGACATCGCTAAAGTTATTCTCACAAAAATTGTCTAAGGAGTGTTTTTTTTTTAATTTGTCGTCATAGCTACCCATGAATGAAAGTTATTAAATCTGACATTTGACACCTCGCCGAGCGTATTAAAAATTGTGGTCCATTCACAACACACTCATTTCACCACCAACTATGACACCAAATTTAAATAAACCTCCGTTACAATACTAAAGTATTGAAAGAATGAAATGACCTAAACTTAGTAGATCCCAAAATCGTCAAAATTTCGTCCAAGATTCACGATAATTTTTTTTTTTCATAAAAAAGTAGCGTCATTCCGCCATTGCATTTAATTTGTCTTGTGTTAAGAAAACCCAGTTTGAAAAAAATGTCTTGTACGAAAAATAGCTGATGATGGCATGTTTTATGCCAAAACGTCCATAAATGTACTAATTGTTTAAAGAATCTGGAAGCCATAATTATTCAACCCAGGAAATACTACGCACAACAATTATTGCATGAAGTATTTATTTTTGAAAATGTAATTTCTGTATCTACATCAAAACTATTGTAATTATAAATGTTAAGTTTTGGAAAAATCATAAAAAATACCTAACAGCAACAACAAACCCATATGTATAGTATAACACGCAATTTTTTTTGTATTTTTATTTTACATGAAAAAAATCCATAGTGAACTAGATGATAATGAATTTGAAACACGTTGTGGTATAGGACATTTCATAAATATGAAACAATATTTGAACGTCTCAAATGACCTTTAAAATGATGTTAATTTATTTAAATGATTTAATACCTCGTGTCTTACCTCTACTGATAAAAATTTTCCAGCTCTCGAAATTTGGGTATGGAAATTTCTTTCTTTCGTAATAACTTTGGAACTATTTGACCAAATAATATTAAGTATAAAATTTGGAATAGTTATTTGCGAGAACTATTTTAAACTGATAAACAAAAACCGGATTTATCTACTCAATTTTCGGTTGCTATAATTGTAGGTCACATTTTGTGTTTTATGTTTTTCTTTAGGTAAGTACTTACTTAACACTAATTTTTTATTCCTCAAATCGATAGAGAAATCAGTTTCGATTAAAAAACGTGTTATTTGACATTGATTACCAAACCAAATGGTTTGTTGGTCTGTTGATAGATTATTATTTTTCTTTTTTTTTTGCTAGTTAGATAGATAACAATTTTCTTATTGCTGAAATTTATTTACCAAGTACCTACTACATATAACATACATAACAGAAAACGAATATTTATCACTTCTGAAAAGGCTGCTTTTTTAATATTGTATCTGGAAATGCTTATACAGGGTGTATTTGAATTGTGTGCCATAATTTTAACCCTAGTATATCAACTTGGGTGATATTTTGAGATGTCATTTCGATCATGACCGAAAAAATACCATACACTTGATTTATTAGTAAACCCTGTTCATAAATTAAAGAAACACAACCTGTTGCATTATGTTGGTGAAAAAAATAAATCCCCTATGCAAGATTTTCACACTGTTAGGTTGGTTGCAAATTTGCGTCAGATTTGAAGTTTTTGACTTTCATGTCAAATTTCATCAAAATTCAGTTTTGAATATTTATTTATTCCGCACTAAAATGCCTCGAAATCAAAGAAATTTGCTCAACGCAAAAATGAAGGAAGCCGTTGTGAAATGCAGCGATGAATTGAAACGGTTAGCGCCAGATTTATCTGACCGCTAAATTAACGAAAAGCTTCAAAATATTTTTTCGGTAACATCGGCGTAAAAAGCCAAAAGCGGGATATTCTTGAGGTATGTTTTATTGTCAGACTAAATACGCGGGTAGATAATTAATTTCTCGCAAAAATTATACATAGAAAATGGATAAATTCGATTTATAACCCTCGCGAAGTCTCAATATCTACAAAACTACCTACAAGATTACCCCAACCTAGATTTTCTATTGACTTTTTTTTTTGAACCTGCAGCTGAACATTCCTCCAATAATAATTGATCTGGCTGATTCTGATTCTTCATCAACTTGGTCAAGTTCAGATCATGATGAATCCAATAAAGAGAATTTTTTTTAGTTTTGCATTGTTCCACATTCAAGTTTTAAAAAAATCGGTTCTTTTCAGAACCATCAACTTATCACAAATAAAATAACGCTATCATCATAACAACAATGCAAATGGGACATTGAAACTTTTGCTGAAACCGTCGGGGTGAGAACAAGTTGCTTCTGTGTCTGCCGATGGTCCTTTTGAACCAATTTTCAATTCTCCGTGCTACAAATTTAAAACCTGAAAAACCAAAAACCGCAACGACGTATGTCGCCCAATACCATCTAAGATATTAAATCCATATAAGACTTCTCTGAGTTCCGTTGGTCAACAAACTTTGTAAAAAAGAAAACATAACCTTATTTTTTTGACACATACGTTCCCACTAGAAAATATAACTAGACAACGTTGCCGGTTGAATTTTTGAGCCTTATTGCCGGTTGGGTGTTTCTTTAATTTATGAACAGAGAATAGTTACTGGAATAATGACGTGAATATAAGCGCAAGTGAATTTGATACAAGTTTTAAAAAACTACAACCCACACCGACTCAAAAACATCTCTCAAGACGTTATTTTCAGTTTCGGTATCAAGTGTTTGATCTTCTCGATGACGGTGACGGCCAGCAAGATGGGCATTTCTTTACAAACGTCCGCGTCATCGCGAAGATGTTGCACAACTGCAACAAAGGTACGACGATTTGGTATTTGACGATTTGGAAATCTCTCTTGAAAACGAATACGGGCTAATTGGGTTTCCAAGAGCTTCTTCATTTTTGGAATTTAAAAATTCAAAAATTTCACGTTTACATCACGAAAATACGCTGAACTCGTGTGAATCTCAACGCCGAAAGTGCCCACTGAAAACAACAAACCACAAAAACGAAACAAAAGTTTGTCCTCGCAATACATAACACCTTTGCATTAGCCAGCAGTTCTAAAACAATTTTGACCAAAATTCCAAATGTATGTAATTTGAAAATGAGACAATTTAAGTTAACTCGGCAGTTTTTTCAATGGACCATTACGTGTTGAAATTATGGTAGCCAAATCTCACATAAAACTTAAGCTTTAAAATCCTTTCAAAAATAAAAAAAAAATAAAAATCCAATTGTCGTCACTCTGCGTCATATTAAATTCTGTTAATGTTCCTCATTTACTGACAGCAATCATCAAACGCAATAACTGGACTAATCAGTTAGCTTACTGCTTGCATTCGGAATGTAACTCGAAAACATGTTCGAAACTGGTCAGACGCATCATATGTGGGACATACGTAATTCAGCGACGTCTCTGCAACAATAAAACATGTACTTGACGGGCTTAACGGATTCTCCCGTGCTACAGTTATTCCAACCTATCATCATCAAGTGGCCCTTTCGGACAGACCACACACCAGTCTGGAATACTAACTTCCTTTTTGTTCTTACTTTCCTGCAATATAAACGAGTCGAAGAGATTCGCTTCGCTTTCTCTATACTGGTAATTTGTTGCAGAGAACAATTAATTTTATTTGTGTTAAAATATTAATGGGAATTGTTACAAGTTGGCTACCGTTTTAACTATAGCCATTACGAACAAATTAAATTGTCACAATACAATAATTGGAATTCCGGATTGTTCCCCAGGCTGCCGTCCACAATGGAAGACGATGGCTACACTTTGATGCTAGAATTAGGGGAAGAATTCCGCACATCCTTTACATTTCTGAATAGTAAAAAACATAAACACAAATAATATATTTAAAGTGAATAAAAGTGAGTTATGGACGAATTACAAAACATTTTTACCAAAAAATTGCAAAAAAAAGAAGAGTCTAAATAAACTTGAATATTTAAATTATGCGTGGAAAAATCGGTTTCCCGGAATTAAATGTCGTAGAAGTAAGAGAAGAGAGCAATACTCTGGAGGGGGAATGTCAGATCGCCGAAAGCACAAAATGTCGAGCCATTTTGCAATTTCGGAGCTGGGGGACGTAGATTTACCGCATCAAATGCTCTTCGATCGAACGTTTCCACCGAGGAGTTGGCGTCCTAAGATAGGCCTTATTTAACCTAAAAATAACTTCAACGCCGACACCATCAATTCGTAAAGTATATAACAAAAAACACGCGAATCGAACAAGAAAAACGCTGAAATAGAACAAAGTGCGGGATCGGTTAAAGTGTACAAAAATTCAGTGCTTATTGTGGAGATTTAGGGTCTGTTGGTTAAAGCGAAAAAGTTGTCAATTGTGATTTATTTATTGGTTCGTATATCACGTGACTGTTCCTTGCGTTCGACCCTATTGCGATCCTGCATCCAAAACTTCAAAAAAATTCAATTTTTTTCGAGAATTACTACTCGATGACAAATTCTCACAACCCTTATACAGGGCGCGCCAGATCTCGCGCCCCATAGAAAAATTTAGAAAAAGCAAGATGAGATACCAGGAACCTGGAAAAAATGTTTAAAAAATTCTATCTGTCAAAAAATTGTAACATTTATTTTTTGACATTTGACATTTTTTTATGTCTATTTAATGATTTTGATGATCTTGTATATGTTTTTTTTTTACAATTATTTAGTAACAGTACAAAAATTTTGTGAATAAAAGCCACAAATAACACTAAACAGAATTACAATTTAGGATACACCTTCTTTCTTTTCACTCTTCATAGCCTGTAGCAAAAAAACTTGGAAAATTATTTTTCCAACAGAAATCAATAGTTCAAAATTTAAACTCTCATAACTTCGAAATTTTTCGAGAAAGATTTTTTTAACATTTTTCTTGTTGTCTAGGGCACTGCCCGATGACACAGTGCCACGGAAGTGCTCGATTTTTTGAACACTTGTATATCTTATAAAGATGGGGGGATCCTTTCACAAGCAAAGACATAATTTATGAGAGCCTAACCGGTTTTGCTTATTTCTTTAAGCATCATCAGACGCTACAAGAAAATTACTTTACAATAAAAGGAATCCATAATTATTAGTTCAAAGTGTAAGTTTTTTAGTTAAAGGGAGGTACACAAAATAAAGTCGTCTTGCACAAAAATATTTTTGAGCAAGACGACTTTATCTCCTCTACCTCCCTTTAAAATTACATTTCTAACATTTTAATTATTATTAATGTATAGTGGAATGTTTACCTTTTGATTTTACAAGAATTGTCAAAAAATTAAATACAAAACTACAAAGTACAAAGTTACAACATGTTACCATTAAAACTTGTTTTTTAGAAACTGTATTGTCAAACATTATTCTAGGGATTTTCATTTATAATCTGGGTTATTGTTGAGTCGGCCATCATGGATCTTAATAAACACAAATAAACATAAACAAACGCACATAACCTCACTTAAAAGGTACTTTTAGAGTCTTTTTTGAATCAACACATCCAAAATTGTGGGGGCGATCGCGTCCAATTGTGAGTTGAGAAGCACTGCGGAGTAGTGTTTTCTATGTTTCTTTATTTCTAGGTTCTCTAGTAGCAAAATCTGACACCGACCCTACACACGTGGAGGGTTTTCACTTTTCATTGTGGAATTAATATAGTAATCATCTAATTCTATTGCCATATGCTTGGCAAATAACGAGTTTTGATGTAACTTCCAAATTCCGGAATAACCGAAAGTGCCGCCATCTTGAAAGTATTTTCATTGAGTAGGGCCTAACCAATTGTGGCTATAAACAAAATTTTAAATAAATATCATTGTTAGAACTCCCAATACTTTTAATGTGGGGTTTAGCCGGAACAGCTGTATAATTAGCTACGTTAATACCATAGAACAAACAACTGCTAAAAATACTTAGGAACTGAATGAACTCTGCCACTGGAGCTGCATGAAATCCGAGTCAATTATATTCTAACACATTTAATAGAAAGCGTTTTCACGGTGTTTTTGACCCGGCCGGATCATTTCGAGTGCAATCACCAATTGCTTTTAAATGTTTTGCATTTCAACCCAGCCGCATTCAACTGCATTTATTGTTTGGTTGTTTTGGCGGCGAACCCGAGCGCATTTTAATCGTTTTCTAGTTGAGCCCGTGAATGGATTTTGCAATTGTTACAATTACGTTCTTGAATTCTCTAATTGTATTTAACCTTTTTGTTACGCTCGTGCACGCCAACTAAATGCAAGGCATATACGAGTACATGCTCATTCTCTAAAATCTCGTCTGCATTCGCAGCGATTCACCCCTTAAAAACTTGGCCGCAATTGCACAGATGCAGCACATTTTGAAGGAAATAAATGAAATGGTTTCAACAGAGCCACTGTGATATAACTTATTTAAATACAAGACAATTTTTTGCCATATTTTTGAGTACGTTATTCGCTTTTTTTTTACCCATTTCACTTAAATGACAAACGGACATACAATTCTTTCAAACGAGCAAATATTCTCAGTGTAAACACAAGCATTTTAAGAAACTTTCAAACTTTATTGTTCAGTAAATCGATTATTACATTATTGCAAAGTTCTGAATTAGGTATTTTAGCAAAAGCAAAGAAATGTGTTTGAAAGGAAACCGCTTCAACAACATAACTACATCAAAGACTGCCTAGTCAATATCTTAACTAAAGTTTCTAAAAACATAAAGGTATTCGAATAAATAAAATTATAACTAAATAAAATACTTTCAACTTCAAAGGTTTTTTCGTACCTAGAAAGGTTAGTTATTACCACTAAAAAAGCAAGAAAAATTTTTCACTGCAGTTTCGAGTTCAAGAGAAATAGAAACATTTTACAAGAATTTTATACAAAGTTATCCAATAAAGTTCTTTCAGTGTCGTTTCTGTGTCAGACAGAGATATTCAGAAGTCAGAACATAATAAAATGTAGCCGTAAAAAGTAGTTTATAAACAATACATGGCGACTTACATCTTATATAATTATATTGCTCATAAAATAAAACAAACAATGTTAATATTAAGGTTCAAAAGCATTTTGAAAATAAATGTACAATCTTTAAACCAATTTAAAGAAAATGATTGACAGTACATACATATCAACAAAGATAAAAGTAGGTAGCTCTTGATTTTTGGAAAACGTACAAATTAAGCCAACGATCAACAGCGATCGGGATCTTTGAATTGTCCAAAAGTAGCGATGAAATTAATAGAGAAAAACAAGAAACACAGGGTCTCAGCGGCTACTTTGATCTTTCTTTTAAGACTCTGTTGACCTCGAAATCTCTAGTCGTTTTAAATTGGTACAAACAATGTCATCAAAATCTCATATTTCTCACAAATCTCAAATTTGCATTTCTCTAACTGCGACACCAAGAGGCTTCACAACCTAGCATTTTGGGTAGTTACTAAGGAGGTCAAGGTCTACAAATGTTTCAATCGGGTTAGTTCTCTTAATGCTTAGTGATAAATTTTGGTATATTTGTATACCTTTAATTCTGAAACCAAGAGGCTGCACAACCTATTATTTTAGGAGGTTAAAGTTACCACCATACTAAGTTTGGTCAAGATGGGGTAAAATTTGGTATATATTAGTATTTCTGTAACTCCGAAACCAAGAGGCTGCACAACCCAGTATTTCAGTTGGTTACTAAGGAGGTCAAGGTCTACTACCATACCAAGTTTGGTCACGATCGGGTGAATTCTCTTAATGTTTAGTGATGAGTTTTGGTATATTTGCATACCTCTAACTCTGAAACCAAAAGGCTGCACAACTCAGTCCGATGTAGCAAGAACACATGATTATGAAGTCGATTTTTGGGAATGATTCGTCGCCGACGTCGGTAACCTGAATATGACGTTACTATGACGTGGTATATTTCCCTAAAATATGATAATATGACATAATTGGTAAGACGTTAGTTTCACGTTTTATGAAAATAGAATTAGTGAACCATTATCCATTAATAGTTGCTATTGTTATCAACATATACAGGGTGCGCCAGCTATTTTTTTAGAATTCTGGGCAAATTGGTATTATTTTCGTAACCTAGCAACGGATATAATTTTTCAATCACACCTTGAGGTGCCCTTCTGGGATTGGTGGATTTAAGAGTCTAATAACTTTCTTATGCAAGCAAAAATTACTTCTTCGGCTGCACTTTTTGGCGACCTATTGCCCCCGGCATTTGACATTTTTCTCTGGGGCGCGAGTTCTGGCGCACCCTGTATTTATTTTTACGAAATAGATAAGTCAGTACAATAACAGTAAATATCTATTTTTTTTAAATTAAATTCTTGGGAGGTCCATATAAAAACAAGTTCAAAGCTCCCTGGATGTGTGGTATTTATGCGTCTAGGATGACATTTTTTTGTTTTTACCTTAATATACTATTTTAGGTTCCATTCCCTAGTCGCTAGCCACACCTGCTTTAAAATTTTAAATAGCACGCCTCCACTTAAAAAAATATATAATTCAAAAACAAAAAGACAATTTTTTTTTCATTTACGGTTAGATAAGCTTTTTCTCCTTCCAAAAGTGGTTCAAAAAATTGGGGGTGCATTTTAAAATTTTAAAGTAAGGGTAGTTGGTGACTAGAGGATGAAACCTAAAACGTATTTTATGTTGGTTTTGAACTCTCCCATCGCAACCCAAATTGACATATTTTTTATTTAAATTAAATTGAGTTGAATTAAAGGCTACTAGGACTAAAAATTTCAAGAATTAAACCACCACTAACTGAAAAAACTAATTGACAAAAAAATGTTTTCTTTGACATTTAGATACGCTTACTTTTTCCCTTTCGGAAAATGTTTTAAAAAATAGAGGGCGATATTTAAAATTTTAAAGTAGGGGTGGCTAGCGGGTAAGTGTTGAATCCTAAAATGTGTTTTATGTTGGTTTTGAAGTCTCTTATCGCAACCCAAATTGACATATTTTTTATTTAAATTAAATTGAGTTGAATTAAAGGCTACTAGGACTAAAAATTTCAAGAATTAAACCACCACTAACTGAAAAAACTAATTGACAAAAAAATGTTTTCTTTGACATTTAGATACGCTGATTTTTTTCTCTTTCCGAAAACGTTTTAAAAAGTAGAGAGTACTATTTAAAATTTTAAAGTAAGGGTCGTGGCTAGCGACTTAAAATGTAACTAATGTTGGTTTTGAACTTCCCCCTCGGGATCCTAATCGACCTGCTTTTGCTTGAAAATATGTTTACTCAATGTCAAAAGTTATTGAGACTGGCTCCTTTTGAAATGAAAGCCCTGTATAGTTGTAAAATAAAAAATATCTCCTGCCATCTATCAAATCTGTTATCCTTTTTTACACATTCTTTAATTTAATTGGAAAACGATTTCTTAAAGTTTGTCGGTGTGAGTGAAACGATTGCGACTTAATTTAATTTGATCGACCACACGTATCTGAAGTGTTCCTAAATTGCTTATGATGTTGTCATTTGTGCGACGTTCATCCTTTCGAATTAGCGCCCATAAAATATAGATCCTTTTACTTGTCCAGTTATAGGAGAAGTCCAAAAGGAAGATTTTAATCTCATAGCTGTCACATTGAATCGCGGCTACGACACTGGGCCAGTTGTCCGCCTCGAAGAACCAATCGAGGGGCCGCCAATCAATTAGGTTAGAGCGGAGTCGAGAGTTCTCCTTCCTCTGAGATTTAATTAAGACTTTGGGGCCGCTGTAACGGCGCCCGATAGCGCGGCTAATCACGGAGACGCCCCTCTATACCCTAAACCCATAGATTAAACGACACCTCGTTCATCTGCACCCCGACAGAGAAGCGTCGATCGGAATAAATGACACAAATAAGCAGATTTCGGGGGGTTTATTATTCACATGCAATGCCAATACGGCCTGATGGAAATTCGAGCCGTCAAAATCTAACACAATGCCGGATCTTTTCGCTGCTGAATGGATGATTGGAAAAGGTCATTCCACATACTCACGTCCCTCTGACGAATAAACTTCAATTTCCGACACTGCTATTTTCAAATGTTGGGTATTGAATTAAATTACTCTCACTCACACTTTATAAATAATAATGCATGTTTCCGTTTTCCTTTCAAGGAAAACAGTTCTAAAAAGCAAAAGTCATACATGCTTTTCATTTTTACAGAAAACTAAATTTAACTAGTTGACATTACATCTGTTTTATGTCTCATAAAGCACGATTTGGACGTCTATAATCCATATTTTTAACAACCCATCCAAAACTTTTATTGATATTACGATTTGTTGGCTTAAGTCGAACATAGAAAATATTTCGAAAATATTTCGTACATTTACGTTCATTTTCACACTTTTCTTTTCATAAAACGTCATAAAGTCTACAAAAGTATTCGTAAAATATTCATTTTCTGTTTCATTACCTTTTTTGTGGGTATTTTAGTAAATACATTCAAAACTTACACACTCGTAAATAAAAAATGAAATTTAATTTAGGATTATTAAGTTTTTTATTTATGAAAAAACATACAGGGTGATTTAAAAGTGTCGAACCATCTCTTGGGTGGTGATAAAGGACATCCAACTGAGTTAAAAGTTTCCGTCACAAAAATTGTTTTAATCTTTTTTCACGAGATATAGCTTTTCAAAAGTTAGATTTTGAGTTAAGTTTTTGGCCGTTCAAACTTTGTAATCTTTAATTTAGTGAACGGAAACGGCACATCTTGCGACACTGAACAGATTTGTCTCTTACAAAATATTTAACAAAGTGGCAAATTCAATAATAAATAGGGCAGGGCGGTTCCGATACTACTTACTGTCCCTGACATAAACGACTTGGAAGGGTGAGACTTTTTATTTTTTAACATAGTCCTTTAGGACATTGACACACTTGGTATAACAGTGGTGAGGAGCTTTAACACCCCAAGAAATGTTTAGTTTTAGGCTGCAAACCACTTATCCACTTCCGTCATTACCGTTTCATCGTCCCGAAAGGAAGTCCCACGAAGGTGTTCTTTAAATCTGGGGAACAAATAGTAGAAAGTGCAGTAGAAGAAAAATGTGAAATGTACGAGTATCCAATAAATGCGAAATGTATTTCTGAGCTCCTGGCTCGGCTCACTTTTTTTTTTAATTGAGCACGTTTGTGCGGAACTAGTCTTTTAAAAATTTGTACATACTTCGTAATAAAAAAGTCAAAATAAATAGTGACTTGTATTATTAAAAATGCATATTATTATCGGAGGTTGAATTACCGAGGTTTTACTCCAACTTTATTAAGAAGTTATATGTTGTTTTTTATGTTTTCTTTTCTTTTGTTTAATTTGCTATCCCTTCTTGAATAAAGTCATTTACTCAGCTAGTATCGTCGAGTTGTATTTTCCCAATTTATGCATAATAGCATTGAGTATTTTATTATGAAACTATAAATATTTACTCACTGATTGTGACTGTGACAAAGCTTAAGTAATTATATATTTTCAAATCGGTGTAATGTAGTTAGGTTTTTCAAGTGCATTAAGATAAACTGCTAACGCTCTCCAGTTTTCCTAGTTTATCTCGCGGTGAACTTTACAGAAACTAACAATGATGATGAAAAGAGTCAGCTACAATGTTAAATAAGATATAGGAAAAACAAGAAGGAAAGCATGAGAGTGTGAAAACTAATGTAACGTTGATATGGTGTTGAGAAAAGTTGTTTACTTAGTTCTGAATTCGTAGGATCACAAGAAAATTTAATCATGTTTTACTGCAGACACGTGTAGTTTTAATAGTAAAAAATGTAATTTGTAACTAATTGTGTGTTTTTGAAATGGATTTGATAATGTTTTGTAGTAAAGAAAGTTTTATTAAAACTCGTTGCCTGTAAAAGTTTGGTTTAAAACTTATTAAGAAAATGCTTGTTTGTTGTGTTGAGTTTATGTCAGTGGAGCGAGCATTCGATTGTGTTTTGTTGTCGTGACAGTTCACTTCGTCAGTATTATGTTGTCGGAGTGAATTTTTGCAAAAACAACGTAAAAGTTTTGACCGAAAACAAGGTGAAAAGTTTGTCTGATAAATGTTGTCTATATATTCTCAAAAAAATACATCTATAACGTTGCGGTAAAAACAAACCTGCAGCAAATGTAGTGTGAAAGATGGAAAAGGATCGACTGAATCAAAAATACAAAAGCTGTTGGCAAACATCAGATTTTAAGAAAGCGTCCAATCGGTGTAGCTAGGTGAAATTCGAGAAGTTTTCAGGCACCAGTTTGACTTGCTCGTCTGATTTATCTGGTGAGTGTCACCTTCTGAGCGCACCGGAATTGCAAGTCGCGCTGCCCACCACCGGAAATATAACCGAAAAAATATCCCGGAGAAAAAAATGGTCGTAAACAATACTATTAGTCTTGTTTTTTCGTCTTCTTCCACCAACTCTCTTCTCGCTCGTCTAGTGAAATTTGTCGTCTAAATGCTAAATTATTCACGAATAAATGGTAGCGGTTCGAAATCCACGTCATTTTAAATTATTGACAGAACGTAAAGGATATTACACAACGTCAGGATGGCCTGACAATGCTTTTTGTATGCTTTCAAGCGGCAATATGTTTGTCGATTTTCCAACGGCTTGTCTTATAGTTTACGTGATGTTATTACAAGGTGAGGTTGTATATCATCCGTGTCAGTTGAACGTAATACTTTCATGTTAGTACAGTTTATTGTCTGTGCGAAATGAACCCGCCATGAATTATGGCTCATCAGAACCACCAATTATTTTCTTATGAAATTACAAATTGCCATTTAACCTGCGCGAATGCGCCAACATACAACTGCTCATCCGTCAATCTTTAACGCAATAAAATCTACGAATTTGAATACAACAGTGAAACTGAAACCCCAGCGCTGAATAAAACTGCCACACGTGTTTTACAGGCAGTAAAATCTAAACAATTGCAACAAATTCAGGTTAATCCAATCAATATGGTCTGATAACACTAAACGAGCGAGTTTTATGGCCGAAAACACCGATAAGTTTAATGCACTCTCCCTTCTCCGTGTGCGCCTTTTATTATCTGTCAATGTTTGGTAATGGTAAATTAACGAGACAACAAAGAAACCCGGTCCCTGGAAATCCAACTTTCATTGTATAAAAGCGCACAACCTGCGTTTACTTCTTAACGCAGAAATAAACTTCAAAGAGTTGGCAGAAAGTTACTACAAATGTTCTTTACAAATTATCTCTCATTAAATTTTCTAAGACTAAGTATAATTAAACAAAAATTTGATCTGCACGCTCTTTAAATGACAATGCGTAAAACAATTCAACAATTTAGTTTACGCTAACTTTCTTAAATGAATTTATTTGACTTGCAACTGAGCTTTCATCTACTTAAACGCCAAATTTTCCATTCTCAATTTATGCACGTGGTAATATTTTAAAACCTTCAAAAGCAATTACCTAACAATTTTCATTATACTCGTACCTACCTTCTTGGAACATTTTTGAGTTTTGAGAAAACGCTAACATGCAGATCGTTGACAAGCCACAGTAAGTCTAAATGGCCAAAAATCCAAAAGACAAAAAGTTAATGCGGCAAACATTTTTTGGAATAAAGGTTAAATACTGATGACGATGAGTGAGTAGACGTCTTTCACCTTATACTCACTCATCAGATTCCCTCTATTTTTTACAAAAATAATCTTTTAAAAAACGCTCAATAGAAAAAATTGTATAAAAAAATACGTGTTACAACCTCTCATTGTGAATTATACTCGTGCCACTGCGTGGCTCGTGTCACAAACTACTCGTATCACAATGAGAGTGTTTGTAACATTTGTTTTTTAATATACTATTGATTCGTCTTTAATGACAAGTTACCAAACTAAGAAAGTTAAAGGAATTTACTTTAAATCGTAATGATAATTTATGACTGACTGGTTACGGTTAGAAGAGTTAACACCCTTAGTAGGAGCACGTTTATTGAAGCGATATTTTCATTTTGTGTGACTGTACCTAAAATACTCTTATCTGGGCATTTTTTCAATTTTGACATTATTTTGTGAAATTTATTTATGACAATTTCGGATTTTAATAAAATTTTTGATTCAATATTAGTGTTGGAAAAAAATTTGAAAACAACACAAGTTTTATAGTTTCAAAATTCTCTGTCTATCAGTTTTTAAACTGTCTATAAAACTCTTGTTGTACCGTGCGATCATTTAAATAATAAATTAGAGCAAGCTGTGGATTTTGAATCAGGTTGGCACTACTAATGTTGACACTTTGATTTGAAATTTGAATTGTCAAAGTGGCATTTCAAAATGTTTCAATTAGAGCATAAAATTTTTCTTACTGAGAGTTATTTGAAACACGCCGAACGGCAACAGAATGGTGAATGGATGTATTCTGTAGATCATTGCCTTAATGATTTTCAAAATGCTTTCCCCAATTTTCCTATGGATTATCAAAAATTGGTCCATCAAATTTATTTATGTGTCGCAAAATTTCGTTTTGTTGGGACTGTTGGACGAAAAACCGGTAGCGGAGCGCCCAAAAAAAGAACTCCTGAGATTGTGGAAGATGTTGCAGCAAGAATGGAACAGTCT
>NW_025400983.1:12955358-12963478 GCF_015345945.1 Tribolium madens | reverse complement strand
GAAATTCGACATGGGTACTTCCAACAGGACAATGCAACAGCTCACAAGACAAGGGAAACTATGGGTCGAATTCACGAGTTTTATGATGATCGAGTTATTCAATTTCCGGCTCGAAGTCCGGACCTGACAATTCTAGATTATTTCATTTTCCCATATCTCAAAAACACCGTTTTTAAAAATAACCCGCACAACCTTGAAGAACTGCAAGAGGCAATTTCTAATACATGTAACGCTGTAACCCCTGAGATATTGGAAAATGCATTTGAAAATATGAAACGGAGGGTTAACAATTGTATTGCAGCTGGGGGGGAACACTTTGAACATTTTATGTAATTCGCAATAAAAACGCATTCGTTTCAGTGTTTTCATTTCCTTTAAATTAAAACGATTGAATATCAGATCCACAAACGTCACAAAGTTAACCACAACCTCAAATTTATTCAATCAGTCAATTGGCATTCTGGGCAATCGTATAAAAAAAAACCCGCCTGCTTTAATTTATTTTTTAAATGATCTCATGGTATCTTGATAGCTATTAAAATAAATATTAAAAATAATTCTCACGTCAACGTTGTGACAACTACTTACTTTGATTTATGAACAAGCAAATGACATTTATTCTCTAAATAAGATAGGGTATTTAAACATACTTTTTTACAGTAAATATGAATGAATTTTACAGTGAATCTGCCAAAACTACGAAATTTTTTTCTAATTTAACCAAGTTAAAATGTAATAAGGTGTACAAAATTTCATTTCCTGGTTGTTTCGTATTTAAAAAAATTCCAACTTTTCTCAGGCTCGTTTTGATTATCTGTTATTTAACGATCAAAATTTTGGTTATAAGAATGATAATATGTGTATATTGCTAACTATCTACTCTTAGCTGTAAATAACAAGAGTTGTCATCAATAAAATGGATTTTTTATAGCTTGTCTAGTCAGAAAATAAATTATGGTTGTCTTAAAAAAATTGTTGAGTCTACTTTACTTATTAGTTTACAATTATACAAATTTTAAATTTACAGGGCTCTTTTAAAATAAACAGTCCTGAATCAACTTCTAAAAAAACAAATTCTTGCTGCATAAATAACAGTCAACCATCTAAAAAATTACAACTTCTTGTTTTTAATTTTATTGTAAGAGGTACTTCTTTATTTAAATAGTATCTCTTTCAGTGGAATAAGAATAGGAAATTTGCAACGAACAGTTTAAAGTTTTTGTCGAAACTGTCATAAAACCACAAAATGTGCATTGCTTTTCTGCAGAATTAAAAAAAAAAGACCTATTGATTTCGTATGCATGGAAAATAACCAATAAATAAACAAAGAGTGTTATTTGTCATTTTCGTAATTAAATGTACGAGTATCTACCATTTGCATGCATTAATTTTTTTCTATAAGTATACGTACACCGCGTGTCTGTTTTTCGAGCTCCACCATGGGGATCTCACTTATTATAAGAGATACGAGGTTGGTTAAATTACGGCAAAGTTGCGCATTTTTATGCTGAACAATTATCTGAAAGAAAATTTAATGTGTCATTTTAAGTTTTTGAATTATGGGAAAAAAACAGAAATTTGTAACTTTTGCTTTTATTTTTTCAAGTGGAAACTAAAAGATTTAGATGTTTTTAACTAGGACGTTCTTAAGACACTTTTTTTACAAGCAATCTAAATCTGTCATGATATTTTAAAACGCGTTTTTGATATCAGAATTATAACACTCAACTATGGATTTTCTTATGAACGCCATATTCGATGTCTGTATTTTTGAATAGTCTTTTTGTTCCTGATTACAACGATGTATCACATGATATGATCAAATTTTACGTGCTTTGGAAAAAACGCCCACAAATTTAATTAACAAACTAAATTTTTGACAGTTCAATTGAATTTTGATCTGGAAGTCACATTTTCGTCAAGCTTACCTACTTAAAAATTATAGTTTTGAAATAAGAACAACGTTGATAAACTAGAATTTATTGTTCGTAAAACAAAACAATACAAAGTTATAAAAGATGTTCGGCTCAATATTAATTGAAGTGTGAAAATTTAGTTTGTGAAACAAAATTGTTGGCGTTTTTTCCAAAGTACTCTTTGCAAAAAAGCGTTTTCTTACTTTTGATCAACATGTAAAATTTGATCATGTTGTGTGATACATCGTAATCAAAAACAAAAATACAGAAATTTAATATGGCGTCCATAAGAAAATCCAAAGTTGAGTATTGTAACTCTGACATCAAGAACGCTTTGGAAAATACGATGACAGATTTAGATTCCTTGTAAAAAAATGCCTCAAATACGTCTTAGTTAAAAACGTCTTGAATCTTTTAGTTTTCGCTTGAAAAAATAAAAACGAAAATTACAAAGTGTCGTTTTTTTTCAATAATTCAAAAAGTAAAAATGACACATTGAATTTTCTTTCAGATAATTGTTTACCATATTAATACGCAACTTTGCCCTAATTTAACCGACCTTGTGATGGAGATTGAAAAACGGACACCCTGTATACTAAAAAAGAGTTCTTTAATAATTTTGAAACAACTTAAAAACAAGTAGAATAATTTGTTATCCTTCAGATCAAATGTTT
The DNA here is from genome assembly GCF_015345945.1 of Tribolium madens. Classification (NCBI taxonomy): domain Eukaryota; kingdom Metazoa; phylum Arthropoda; class Insecta; order Coleoptera; family Tenebrionidae; genus Tribolium; species Tribolium madens. The sequence continues at coordinate 12,960,888 of NW_025400983.1, read as the reverse complement.
TTCTTCTTTTAAATTATTCTTTTGTTTTCGGTACTGTTGTAATGATGTTCTTTATTTTGTATCGTTTGGATGTTTGTGTTGATAGGAACAGATTTTAAAGAAAATTTAGCAGACTTTCTCCTTCATTGACTTGAAATTGAAGTTTATTTCTTACGTAGGTTTTCTCTTTTCGTACTTATTAGGATAAAATTTTCCAATCTCAATTCAATTTGTTTTTACTTGTTTAAACAGGAAAAAGAATAAATTGAATCTAATCAATTCTCGTACATCGAGCGCTTTTTTACATTTCCAAAAAAGGATGTAATCAAAAGAGGAATAGCTATGTATCTCAATTACCTAAAGTAATCATAGCATAAAAATCCATTTCGCGTGTGTCATTCCTGTGCAAGGATGACACGCAAAATCGTAAAGCGTTCTATGTTATTGTAGCTACCTCATGTTTAATTTCGTTTTGATTCGTGTTTCAAGTTGTTCACGTTATAACGAGCTCCATATTTGCATTTAAAATTTATATAGTGCTTAGTTGTACGTTGATGGGAAGCAGATTTAGTAGAAATTATACCCGCAAAATCTGGCTTGTTTTCCACTCGCCCAATCTATTTTTTACAATTAAATAAAATAGCGGCGAATGCTAACAGAATCAAAACGTTAAGTGGTTAAATTATATTGGTCGAATATAATTCAGTTTGGAATTTTATTTGAATTTGCTAAAATTTTTGTGGGTTTTCCGTAGGCTGTGGCGTTTTAAATTGTTAATTTAGAGGAAATTTATGACGGTAATTAGTGTGGACGCAGGTCCAGGCGGGACTCCCTTCGATTTAGAATTTCATCCAAGACTAATTCAAACACATTTTAAATATATAATTGCACGAGGAAGCGCAGTAACTTTAATATTTTCCATTTAATTGTATAAATTAAGGCATTCGGTTCTCGTCTCAATAATTTCCATTATGCTCAATTTAAAATTAAAAACATGGCAAATTGAAAAGTGTATTTTAAGAATCCAATTTACATGCACATTTAATTGGACATTTTAATTTCTCTAACCAAAGCACGTTCCGCGAAGTGTCTGATTAATTGCTAGAATGAAATTGTCATTCTGCTTCGTTGTTTAAAATCTAGTCGGCAAAATCTCTCATCTCTTAACGCGATTTGTTAATTTTCGCGCGACTATAAATTCGCTCTTTTGACAATATCAAAGCAAATAGCCGCAACCACTCGCTTTTGTTACTTTTATCACAATTTTCTTCACATCCGAGCCAGAAAATTGAATCAGTAAATGTTAGCTGTTAAACCAAGTCGGTAAAAACAGCCCCCATAAAAATGTTAAGTCGTGGCTCCAAATCGAACTGGAATAGATCGAGTTACGTCTCCAAGATTTTAGTGGCCGTATTTTATTTCGACGAACGAAAATGTGCACTTACCATAACTAAATACATGATTACAGCACAAAGATAGTCTATCTTCCCCGCGGCTCAACTATAAATTCATTTGAGAGAAGAGACAGGACCGAGAAGCGTTTTCTTTACAGTCACAAAGAATTAGAATGAATGTAAGTTTGCTTTAATTCGTGCAATTAGTAGAGCTTAACTCCGCCGAACAAATTCTCAAACTTTTAATGTATGTTATTAAAGTAAATTTACGTGCAGTTACAGGATTTAAGACGTGTCCTGTGCTTTTTTCATTTTCTTTAAAATAACACTATCCCAAAGGAACTCCTAATAGTATTAAAGTCACCAAACGTGACGATTGCCCAGGACTTTGTTTCAAAAAGGGTTTAATACGACAAAATTTAATTTGACGTTGCAAGAGTTAATTACCGGAAAACCGTTAACCGCCTCAAAGAAAAAACATATCAAACACGCTCTTTGTTTTCAGGAAAAAAAGATAAAGTAAATGTAATTGTTCTACTATCAGTTAACCTATACGAAGGTTAATTGAAAGGATTTACTTCTCTCAAATTTACAGAGGTACTTGCAGGTTATTTTTTAGAAACAAATAAATATTATTTACTAAAACACTGCCTATTAAAAAAGTTTATAAATATCAAAAAAACAACATACCTACTAACGTCTTTGAAAAACTAAATATAGTAAACAGTAATTATTAACACCTATTATTGTCGTTTATTTTACTGTTTTTTTCTAGTAAATTTTTTTTTACAAATGCCTCAAATCATTCAAATCTAAATTTGGGTTCGAATTTGATGCAGATAGAAAACACATACAAAGTCTACTATACAAATTAAAAATTGTATAATAGAGAAAAAAACTCTTTCTTGAAATTATACATATACAGTGTGTCCCCGGTCAGGTGAAACGACTCTTGTAAAAGATAAAAAAAATTTGATTTAAATTTATATTTTTTGAGGTAAAAATCATGCATCAAAATTTTTTGAGAAGATACCACCGAATTTTATTATCTCAAATGTCACCGACTCTATTAGCGATATACATTTTAGAATAAAGTACTCAAAAGACCCAAACTTCGTTTATACTCCTAAGACATTCTTTTGACGAATATTTTTAGGCTATAATGCAGGTGTGACTCTATATCTCAGAAACTAACTAACTAAACATGTGGCAAATGTGGTAATTAAAATATACGCGGCTTTAAAGGATCGATCAACATTCTAGGTTGCTTTATTAATAAAATTTACACAGAGTGTGTTTTGTTTCTAACCCTTTCATTTAAAATTTTATCGAAAAAATTTGCATTTGATAAGATTATATATAAGATGTCGTCGTGCGTACATACATATCAATATCCAAGATGTGCTATTACAAAACCTAAAGCAACATAAAATTATTTTATGAAAAAGTGCCTAATATTTTATTTTTCTTAGTTACTCGTTTACTATTAATTTAAATTTTATTACTGAAATTAAATTAATTTGCAGAATTTATGTTTTCACAACTCTGTATTGGTCCCAGTATAAGCAGAGTAACCGTTTACACTGACCGGTTATCAATACATCATCAAATGAATTGAATGTGCAGAACCTGTTTTTATTATTTAGGTAAGTAACAACTGATAAATCTGCATTAATTTGAAATTGATATTGATTTTACCGGCTAAGCGAACAAACTGGATATCGTTCTATTCGAACTCCTCCATTCCTAATATTCCAATTTTCAGTATTGTAATCAATACAACTAGAATAACCCATTCAAGGCAGGTGTTTTCTGCTCCAAAGAGAAAGGTAATAACTTGATATTTTTGACGAGGAAACTGGCAGAAAAAAATATTAATATTAAAGTTGCAAGTTCGTCGCGTCTCAACACAGTTTCAACGGACCGTCGCGATTGAATAACGATTTTTCATGTCATTCTTCTGGGAGATGTTTCTTTATCACGACAACCGTCGACTGGATCCAGATGTTTCCCAACTTTGGGTGCTGAAGTCTATTTAATAACATTTCACACAAGTCACACTGATAATAATTTCAAACCTTCACAATTTCATATTATAAGAAAATTGGAAATAAGGGCATACCATCAAGTTGACGCTGATGTTATCCGAGAGAAAAACTTCATTTCAAATTCAGCCAACAATGAAGAATGAGGTCAAGTGTAAGATACATTTTAATTACGTCGCTCGATGAATTATCGACTGAGCTGGATAATTCTTAATCCGAGATTAACGGCGAGATTGCAATTTTTTGCAAGTAGAAGATACGAGAATTATTAATTTTATTGCAAGCTAAATTTGTGATTAAACTAGCTGAGTAGGTGTTCCAAGTCATCAAAGAAACGGAAGAAATGTTTAATTATAATTTTCAAGCTCATTTATCAAATTCAGGAATTTCATAAAAAATCAACCACCAACAAATTTTTAATGGTTCGTTAAGTGAAGGCTTTTGTGTAAATTCTGAAAATTATTTATCTTGCTGAAACAAAAACGATGTTATCTTGCTGAAAAAATCATTGTTTGAGAATCGGAGTACTTTAGTTTAAGTTAAATAAGGATTGCAAGAGAAAGTTACCAAATGCGAATAAACCAATTTAAGTTTGAAAGAAACTCAATTACCCTATGTAGTGATAAGATAATTAACAAGAACTCGAAAAGCTTCCCCGCAAATACTTCCTATTATTATCCACTCAAAGTGCTTCGTCCAGACTAAATATTTGAGGTAAGAATTTTCGTGAATATTTCTTTATTTAATTAGCGAAAACGTGACGCGTTTATCCGCCTTTAGAAGCAAGCTCGTTTGGCTTAATTTGCTCGGGAGTGTATATGAAAAATCAGTGGACTGTGTAAAAGGGCGTGTGATAAGTAGAGACTGAGCCAGACAGACGTCTGTGTGCTCGGCTCCCTGATTCACTGTCACTGTCACTGCTCTCGACAACTGCAAGCTCAACGATGCTGAGATGGCCTCTTCACTTGTACTCCAACAGCGTATTTCAGATTCTTTTGTCCGGACACGCTCCTCATACTCCACTCCAGATTCGCTTCAAATCTAGAAATTATGTCTCAAAGCTAAAACAACTTTTTAATAATGGCGTTCGTTGTTACACTGCTAAAAAGCACAGCGCATTAGGTACACCAGCCAGAAAAGAACTCAAAAGAGATTTCTTCTCCAAGTGCGTTCAAAATTAATGAAAAAACTTCTCCCAAATGAATTAAGCCCAACTGTATAATATAATTATCGCAAACACCATTTCCATTCCTAAAACTCTTCATTGAAACAAACCAGCATACTAACCGCATTCGCTTTTCTCTATAAATTTCAAATGGTGCTTTACGCAACGTTTTGTACTGAGTTTGGTCCAAGTAAATAATGGCTAAAACACAATAAACTTTACGTTCAATAACACACGTTAGATGTGCGAAATAAACCAATTACTACTATATTTGTTTTATCTTCAACACAGTTCGTTAGAGCCAAAAATAATTAAAACCGGACCAGAGAGTGCATATGGCTGTTAACAGTAAACAAAGCTGAAAAAGCGGACAATAAAGTTTTATACACAAGAAATTTAATAACGCATCTGTTAATTGCGTAATTTTTAACATTAACTTTCCTTTTTGCATGATATAACGCAGACTAGATAATAGATGTGCCAAAGTTAATTTAATAAATTAATCAAATTCCGCATTTTACTTTTATTTATTTACAGTAAATTTAAATTAACTTTAACAAATTAAAACAGTGGCGGTTTAAAACAAACGTTTGTTTTTTTAATCATATTATTTGTATGTAGTGTAAATTTAACCAACTCGCAGAAAACAAAACAAAAAAGTTGAAAAAACCGTCTGTACCTACTGGTGATGAAATTTAACTGTAAAAAACGAAGAGAAAAACTGAAGACATTGCTTAAAAAAAAGATAAAAGTAGAGAAAGTTGAAAAAACGAAGGTAGAAATAGGCAATAATTTAAATTAAAACATAAAGAATTCTTAAAAGTCAACAAATGTTTGACAAAAAAGAAAGATTTAATGAAAACCAAATAACATGTAATATGCAAAAAAAATGTTTCTAAACTCAGTATTGTGTTTAATCTTTAAATTTCTAATTAATAATTATATTA
>NW_025400983.1:12915565-12955193 GCF_015345945.1 Tribolium madens | reverse complement strand
AATATTTTAAAAATACGCAGTAATAACCTATCGTAATATTATTTTTATTTTTTTAATTTTAGTTAAACATATACACCGCAGGCATAATTAAAACCTGAAACTGTACACATTTTCTTGGTCTACATAAATACATATAAAAAAGTTTTTTAAAATAACCTTATGATGATGTTATGTATTACATAATATGCAGGGTGAGTCTTATACGCATAAACTTAGGGAATGAAACCTTATGATTAATAATAAATAAAAAAAAATACAAATAAGTTAAAGAATTCTTTTTTAAATTTTTTACGAATATCAATAAAAGATACCACGTAACTCCATAAAAATAAAGAAAATCTAATCACTTAGCATTGAAATGTAATGTCGATATTTGTGTCATTAGCTCAAATTATCTAAAACAAGACTCAACCGGTAGAATCAAACTTTTTGTTGGAATATGGTTTTTGGAGATTTTGCACGGAAAGAATAAATACATATTCAAGGAGAAAAAAGAATCGAGTGTCTTTCAGATAATTCGTAAAATATTGAAATTAGTTTAAGATTGTTAACATTCTCCTTCAGTTGCTTCCTAAAAAATGTGAATTTTTGAATTCGGATCTGTCTCTGGAAAAAATATGTTTACAAAGTGGTCGCGAACAGGTCGAGGTCATTAAATTTTAAAAATAAATTAAAAAAGTTATCATAAATCACGTGCACCGTCTCGGTGTATTTTTTCTCATCGCGATAAAAAGTTATTTATAGTGTGAAAGTAGTCGTAATTTCCTTGATTTAAATTATAAGTCGTTCGCCGGTCTAAATTTCTTTCCATCTCATCTGACGCCGAGAACGGATGAATGCAGTCTGAAAGATCACTGAAAGAAGCCGATGTCATTTGAGTTCCGAGGATTGGAGCGAATGTAGTCAACAGAGGAAGTGTATGTCAGTCAAAGCACTGAATGTCCTGCACTCCCTCACCCCGTATGGAAATAGTAATCGAGACACGGATAAAGGAGTTAGAAAGCGACGACGATGGCAGCAGTGGTGGCGGCAACTCGTATGAAGAAGAGTGATAGCAAAGATATTACCGACATGAGGCGAACGGAGTGGCACCAGTCAACCGTGAAGAAGATAAATGAAATGTGCGAGAACTACGCAAGACTGATAAGTGATAAGGAATAGGAGCCAACATCGACGCACTTCTACCATATAACTCATAAAAAGACGGACACTGATAAAAATCTATTAGTTAACCCATCAACTTTGCTCGACCTCAAGAAGTACTCTGATTTTCTTTAAACGAAACGACTTATTTAAAATATTCAACCTTTTTATGTTACTTTAAAAAAAGAGATAAAACGTCAACTTAAAAATTTGTACATTTGCTTTCAAAACTTTCGCGTACACTCTGACATTTAAGTTTGAAAAGTTAAAATGCCTCGACTGACAGAAAAAGAAAAAGTTTTCATCCTTACCAAATTAGACGATGGGTGCACTATATGAAGGGTTGCTACTCATTATGGGATAGATAAAAGCACTGTTCTACGAGAAAAGAAAGAGGTGAGAACAACACTGGACCCTCACTAAAAGGCCGTCTTCGGGAAGACTCAAAATTTCAGACGTGGAGAAAGATTTTGGATAATTTAAGGGAAAACTGTTTCAATACGACTAGACAAGACATCTTTTAATGTTTGTATTTATATTTTTGTTGTGTTTTAATTAATAAATTTCTGTTACCTTCAAACAATAATTACTGCCGAATTATTTGTTTTGTAAAGATTTTTGGTTTATATATGCAATTGTTATGTATAAACTAACATAATAAAACAGGAATTTGGGTCCAGGATGAGGGATCGATCACATTTATTTAAATGCTGTCAATGTCATCTTTAACCTAATTTCAATATTACCCATTCACTCAGATAAAATTTTGCAAAATTGTTGTTACTTGATTTTGAATGTGTACGCGAAAGTTTTGAAAACAAGTACTTAAGAGAATGTGAACAAATATCAAAATTATTATTACCTCTGAGATATTTAAATTCAAAATAAAAATCTACTTTGTCAAAACTTTTCAAATATGTATTATTATCAGTGGTGTATTAAAGCAGAAGCCTAAGGAGCCCAAGCTTGGGGCGCAAAAATTTTAAGTTGCCCAAAATTTTGTAAAAGAGTTTTTGTTCTTAAAAGAAATAATAAAATCGTGTTTGTCGGAGCAAAATAAATTCACAGTCATTATTTTTTCTTACAACAATGTTTGCTCACAATATCCCAAAATCACAAGAGTTTCTCAAACTAGCTACATTTTAAACTTGACATAGAAACCTATTATGACCTGGTTTTGGAAGAAAATACTACAGAGGTTCAACCAAGTGAACCAAAAACCTCATGATGTGCATATTGATCCTGCAATCACATTGTGTAATAATGCAAGTTACCAGTATGTCACTAAAAGAAAGAAGAAGAGATTGAAGCAATTTGATAAAACAGGAAGAGACCGAGACGTTGAATTCAATGGAAAAGATAAATTTTGGATCCAAGTATTTCTTTCATAGATCGACAAACTGAAAGCTGAGCTTGCCAAGAGGTACGAGTCGTATTTAGAGATTAATAAAGAATTGGGACTTTTGAGCTCCTTTCCAGTTATCACCACGGAGGAAATCAAAGAAAAATGCTTAAAGTTGGTTGACTTACAAAGAAGATCTTCATCATAACTTGTAAGACAAATTGCTTCAAAATCAAGAACCTCTAGGTCTTTCGTCTTATGGACACTTGAACTTACTAAAAAAATTGAAACTGAAAAATATTGACGACTTGTTCCCTAATCTACGTTACCTAATCTTAAATTAATCGCGCTAGTAAGAATGTGCATCGAAACTGAAGTGCTTAAGGCTCTCTGTTTTACAAAATTGTAAACGTATTTGTTGATGAGAAAGCCAGAATGAAACCTTTTTCTATCAACAGTCATTGTTTTTTTAAACCAACCCCCATTTTTTTTCTATTTTTCAATTATGTATTATGACTAATTACTACAAATAAACAATATGCGTTTATTAGTGACAATTTTGCAATCAATGTGATACTCACCATTACCATTAACAAAATTTAAAAAAAGAAAAGAAGAGAATGCTATATTAAACACTAAAATGTAAAAAAAGTGTTATTGAAACAGAAAAAATCAATGGGGTGAGGGGCCGAAATCTTCTTAGGACTTTGGGCGCCAAATTGGGTTACTGTGTATTATTCTAGATTTTTAATTTGAAGGAAGCAAAATAGACAAATTGCGTAGTAGCAGTGGAACGGAAGTCATTTCAGCGCAGAATCGCCCTATACGTCACAAAAAGCCACTCTTGGCGATAAGAATCTATTACCTAACGTATTAAGTATTTAAACCAGGCCGACGATCTTAATGCCCCAAATTCATTACTGACACGGGCCGCCTAATCCCAAGGACGAGCCGTCCTCTTCATCGATCTCGTGATCCCGCACGGGGCTCATCCTAACCTTGACTGAACACTCCCAATTTAAGCAAATTAATCTTTATCGTAGTAGAATGAAGAGAATTTTGACAGAAATATCTGAAAATCAAGTCTATCGGGAATCGTTTCTTACACCACCCGAGCCGTAATGATCCCTATCTAAACAGCTTATCAATATTCGCAAAGCAATCGAGGACGCATTGTTCACTATCAATGGAACACTCGACTGTGATCTGGCGCGTCCTCTAGGTTTCAATCTGCGAAGAGAAGCAAGCGAATCCGCAAACACACCACTATTGTGTTCCGGTGAAAAGGACTAATTTCAGTAGTTTCTTGCTCCCTCGACCGATACCTAATACGCATCACTACGGAGTCACATCAACGGAGATTACAACATGATACAGAGGTAATCCTGCTGACGGCGGAAACTGGAAAAATCACTACGAAAATTAAATGAATATTAAAAGTATGATAATTGTAATTTCCACAGCACTCTTAACAAAAACTATTTTTTCCCAATTTTGATCAGCATGTAAAATACGATCATATCGTCTGAGACATTGTTCTAATAAGGAACAAAAAGACTTTTTAAAAATGCAAAAAAAAATGCAAAATGGCTTGAAAAAATAAAAACAAAAATCACAAATGACACATCAAATTCTCCTTCAGATAATTATTGTTCAGCATAAAAATGCGCAACCTTACCCTAATTTAAACAACCTGGTATCTCTTATAATAAATGAGATCTCCCTGGTGGAGCTAAAAAAAACGGGTAATGGTGTCTTCTCAAGCTAGTACCTAAAAAAAAAATTAAATTTCACTGCTTTTTTTAAGGAACTTTCAGTAACAAATAAGAACATTCCAATAACAGCGAGAAATTTTCTATTATAATCAGATTTTTCATGTACCTATACAACTGGAATATGTAATTTTAGAGAATTTCAAAACAAAGCAAATTGTTTAATTAAAACGATAAAACAGTACAGTGAAAATTAATCGAGATCATTTATAATTATACAAAATATTTATAAAGCTGCGTTCGTAGATGGTATTGATTTTCAATGTATCTAGAAAAATTTTGTTTGTTGCTAAAATAATGCAAATACAGGGTGTTTCGTTTTTATTGCTACAAATTTAAACAAGTGGTAAAATGTTCAGTTTTAAGGTAAAAGTTTCTCATAAACATACATGTATAAAATTTTTTCGTGTGTAATAGGCGGGTGGCACTAACGCAAACGTTTGCTACTCGGATTTCCAGCACCGTAAGGAAGGTGTCCAAATAAGTTGGATAAGGAAAGTCGTGTGATGTTCACACCAGATTTTTTATTGCTCAAAACAATAGCTGAAAACAACAAAATAATCAATTTTAAATAAAAAAAAATTAAAAATATTTTAATTTAAAATAAAGACTGCACAACGCTGAAAGCTAAAAGTATGTATTTTGAATGAGTGATATTCTCGGCAACAAATTACCATGGTGAGATACCTTGCTGTCAGGCATGTCAGCTTGACGTTAGACAATTATTGGACGATTAATCGAAAATATTTAATATAAGAAAACTCTGTTAAACACCTTAGACTCCAAACATAACTTAGAATAAATCTGAAATAATCTCGTAGCATTAATTCATAAAAAAATTAAAAATAAAGCAGTCAATTTTAGGGGTATTAAAGGATATGCGTTTTTTATTCAAAATTGATTACCCTATTGATTTAAGCAATAAAAAAATTTTGTTAGGAGCCCAAAAAAACGGAAAAACAAAAAATGTGACATGCATCTGCTGGAACTGGAAATTTAGTAGATGTATCTGGTTTTCATGATTACCAGTTTCGCAAGTAACTATCCCAAATTTTATAATATTTGGTCAAACGGTTCCAAAGTTATTAAAAAAAAAAACAAATTTCCATATCCACATTGCGAGGGCAGTAAAATTTTTATCAGTAGAGATAGGACACGAGTTATTATTAAAATTAACATCATTTTATAGGTCATTTTTGGCGTTCAAATATTAGGACTAACCCTATATAACACACATCTTTTCGTAATTAAATGAGCTATGTACGAGTATGTGTGGTGATTTGACCCGGCGCATCCACCAGATCACACAGCACGTTAGAAATTGTAATTATAAAAAATTGACAATGGACAGTGTTTTAAATTTTTTATCAAAACACGTTTTTTGTGGTTTTTAGGATTTTTTCGTTTCACATAAGAAAATTAAAATTGGCCGTAAACGCGTGGAAGAACACACAAACACTAAACGTTCTTTTAAACACGACGCGTTCAAGTAAGTTCAAATAAAAAAGAATCGTGAGTATGATTATTTAATTTTACATGTTTTTAGTTAAACAAAAATTAGTGAATAAGAATTTCAAAATTAGCTTTTTAATTTGTTGTAGATTAAATTGATACAAGTGATAATAAATAATAACTTGATAACCATATCACTGTTTAACTTGATGATATTTAAGATTTTACTCCGAAAACCAGTTATTTAAACCACCGCTGATCTTTATATTCAATTATGCCAAAACCGCTTATGTGCTCAATAACGGTCTCACGATATTTTTCAAGAAATGGACCCGCAAACGCTTGCCACGCTTATTGGCTATCTTGGTTTGAATTTACGACCGCGTCGCCCCAATATAATATTTTTGATATCGTCGTTTATTTGAAATATAAAATAATTACATGGTGGCTGTAGCTGAGTGTTTGGTTATTTATGATCTGGTACATTGGACCGTTTCACACTGATAGGAACGCGTGCTCTCTAAATCCAATAGTTTATGAGACCCTTTAAAAGTACTATAATAGAAAAATCGATAAAAAAGTCAACTTTGAAGACAAATTTACAATTTTTAGTCTTGCTTCTTAGGTGTCTGTTGCAGTAGATTTATCAAGGTGAGTCTTGGTAATTTAAACTATGTACGAGACTGGTTTTTGCCGCATCGAGTATGCATAGCGCGCCTGACACAACTCCATATGCAGTATACATCATATCAACAAATCACCACTTAACATTATCTTGAACGATGTAGAAGGCTACGAATTACGACAGTAGTCAGTTGTAAATATAGACTTTATCAGGTTGTATATGCACTAGTTTTGTGCACTTTGTGTGAAGATACCCTCAGAAATACAGGCATTGTTCGACCGAATGCCCCTATAATAGGAAACAGCGGTGCGGTCATCTAGTCGAGCTAAATCAGCAGACAATATGCTTTGTGTTGTTTTATTTCCACAGACAAGCCTTTTAATTAAACTCGAGCGCGCGAAAGCGACACAGTTTTTATGATTTTTTTAAAAAAAACTGTGCATTAATTGCGCCAACAATAGCTCAATTCAAAGAAATATATTGAAAAGTAATTCGTCGCAAGATTAAGATAAAAATCTTTGAAAAGTATGGAGAAAGGAATGGTTGAAGGCAGGATTTCGTACTGAAGCGCACTCAATAGATATTACAGGTTGCAGCTACTTTTGTTCAAAATCTCTGCACTCGAACGATAAGACGAGACGCTATACGTAGATTTAGATAGATTAAGATTAAGTTTACCAACCAATTCTCTTCTTATTCTCCGAAGAAACGAATACTGTACTTCCTTCAATTAAAATGATAGGACCGATTAGAATTTACAGGTCTAATTATGGTGGAGGCGCCGGGATAACACTTATTTCTCAAGAGAAACTTCGAACGCATTAAACAGTATCAAATAATTGCTGAATTATTCCCAAGTTAATTTAAAACGAAATAAAAACATTGCAAAATTCTTCAAATCATTACAAACAATCGATACAAATTTACAACCAAAGGTTACAGATTATCACAATTGAATGTATAAAAAATTATTCTTTCTAATAATATCTGCTTTTAACTTAAACCCTAGTCAGTAATCCAGATAGAAATCAAATAGTTTTAATTTAAATAAGATTACATAACTATAAGATTTATGTATGTACTTACCCCTATTTGGTTTCATCGTATTTATGTAATTGATTACAATTTTAAATTTAAAAATTTCGATTTTTTTTAGCATTTGGCTTTATTTTAAAAAATGACTAAATCTTCCTAAAATAGTATATTAAAGAACAAGTCTTACAAACACTCTCATTCTGATACGAGTAGTTTGTGACACAAGCTACGTAGTGTCTCAAATTGCATTAATTTTAATAAAGTACGTTGATCTACGACAATTTATCACTTAAAAAGGGCTGTATGCACACTCAGAAGTAGTAAAAATATTGCATAAAATGTTGCCAAAATAGTGTTACCAAATTGCATTTAGTGCAACCAAAACAAAAAAACATATTTTGCAACTACCATGCTAACTTTATTTAAAACTTGCAAATCTGATAGCCATTAAAATTATTTGCTAGTTTCATTTTTAAATAAATAATTATAAATTAGAAGCGAGTAATGAGTAAGGTGAAAAAACTTATAAATCAGAAAGAAACGTTAGCATGGATCTAGAATAATAAGAAGTAAATAAAAACTCAAAAATAAAAAGTATTCCTACGTGAAAAAACCCTTGTCCAATGTAGAGATTTTCTGAAGAGGTAAAGTCGGCAACACAAATCAAATCTTTGTTGTTTTCTATATCGTAAAACCTCTTAACAACGAACCCCAATGGGAATTTTTAATTGTGCGTTGTGAAGAGGTGTCCCTTAATGGGAGGTGTGCAAAATTTAAAAAAAAAATCTTTTATTCCAAATAACAAAATAAAATATCAAAAATACAAATGTTACAAAATTAAAAACATTACAAAAAAATAAAAAAAACATTTTTATTTGACAAAATAATTTTTTTTTGTTTATACCCAAATATTTATCATTGAATCTTATACAGGGTGTTTACGGTCTTGAGGTTGAACTTTAAATGAGAGGATATTTACGGTAGAAGAAAACTAATACGCTATATAAAACAAAAATTCACGTTGTTAAAGGAAATTATTCATTTTACACTATTTGTTTGAGAACTGCTGCTTCGACTGCAACAAAGGCCATTAGTAGCATTACCTTGTGTTTCACCGTAAATCATAATCACAACAACCATTTTATTATTTTAATATTTTACCATACATGTTCATAAATTTGGAAAAAATTTAAAAAAACGAATCAAACCTATTGTAAACCATTTCGCTGGAAGAGATTAAATAGATCTTCGAATTTTGATAAAAACTAAAGCAAAAGCAAATTAAATGATGACAGTGTCAAGACTATGAAGTGACTTTTCTCTTTCATTGTCATGGATACGATTTTTTTTATCTGTTGCAACAATACAATTTTATCTGAACAAGGAAATAATTACAGGGACCCTCAAACCGTGAACCAATATTTTGGAGTTAAATAGTATTCTTGATAATAACAATTGTGTGAGTTTTATTCTCGGTTACAGTATTTCTGTACTCTTCTATTACTAGGTCCAAGACTGTAAACACCCTGTATAAAAATTCATTCATAAAACAGTTTACATTTACTGATAAAACTAAAACTCTACATTTATATTACTTATTATTATTCAAGTGGGTAAATAGGTGGTAATGCAACAAAAACATTTAACTATACACAGCTGATTAAATTTGTACAAAGCAGAATGGAACACGAATTACAATTAAAATTAATTCCAAACGCTAAGTTAAAATTCTGGTCAAACTGGCTTGTGATTTTGATCCTACTAATAAATTGACAATATTAAAATGCATAGACAAAAACAGAGAAACTGTGTCCTTATACCAACATTGTTAATCTTATATAGAAGTATTACCTAACGATATTGAGCAAAAATTTTCGAATTTTATTGTTAAATTCAAAAATTGATTAAACAAATAATCACATTTGAACTGTGAGTGAATTAAAGATACCATGCGATCATTTGCATTTATAATTAAGATAGGCGTTGATTTTTTTATATGTTTGGTAATGCTAATTGTTAAAACTGACAAAACAGAAGCGTCAAATTTAAAAAGGTTTGAAATAGAACATAAATGATTTCCTTCGCAAATACTCAGTAGCACCACGTGTGGAAGACTCTCACCACGCATTTCAAATTTTTTCGGGTCGTACGCAAATCAATACTATAGTGTCGCTAATTTTTGTGCACGAAGATCTGTTAGACCAAAGAAATATGAACATAGGTGTTTTAAAATGCTTCTAGATGGAAGGAGGGTATTTTGAGCATTTATTGTAACTTGTAAATGATGTTTATTTAAATTTGGCGTCATAGTTGGCGGTGATATGAGTGTGTTGTGAACAGACCACAATTTTTATACGCCCAGCGAACTGTCAAATGTCAGATTAATAACTTTCAATAAAAGAAAATCAGACGCCAATAGATGGTACTAAAACATCAATGTTTTCCCCATTAGAATAATTTACAGTTGATGTGCCAGATGTCTCTTTTCCTAATTTTGGCGCGTAGTTAAACAACGGCGCGGCGACTTTTTGGCGGGATTTTGACAGAATTTTGTGGCAACTTAAATGTTTTATTTAATCTGTCACCTAACGTTTTGTAGGAGTATTTTTTTGTTTAAAATAATAATGACAAAAGTTGAAATCTCCATTTTAGAAAGTAATGCATCGAAATAGACCCTCCAACATAGTTTTTGCAGTGAGGTACGAAGCAAGTAAGTACTCATATTTATATTGACTTGTCAAATTGACAAAAATGGAAAACTGATATTGTCAAAATATGTTTTCCCCATTTGTATAGTTTCTTGCCTGCCACCAGAGGTCAGCTACTTTGCTGAATGTCTCCTATAAGATGGTTCGTTCACAATCGAAGTTTCATGGATAACTTTGTCGCCAAATTGAAAAAAAAACACCCGTTATAATAAAATTTGTGTATTTTAGTTGTTTTGACTTTAAATTAATTTCTGTCAGATTTGTGTCAAAATAGTCAAAAGTACCATTCTCCTGGAGGAAATGCCGCATACTTTAATTATAAATTTGAATGATCTCGCGGTATGATTTTTATTTTTCAAATACACCAGACATAATAATTATTAATAGGATTCAATAGATTTTTTTACACAAAATTGTGCATCTACCAAAACGTACAATATTTATTATGAAAACGTTTGTATAAACTTAAGTATTATTAGACCAAGATGATATTACATAAGAAAATTAGTATATTTTGTAAAATTATTTCGACTCAATATAATATTAACTTCTGAAACTTATTTTTCTTTATGCTCATTTATTGCTTTTTTTATCGTTTCCTGTTGCACTCCCAAAACTAAGATTCGTCAGTGACGACTGACATTATGTAGCTCATATCCAATTTCAATTTTGTTTGTCGCTCTGGAAGCGCGTGCAGAGATATGTTGATAGCATATTCAGGATATCGGCATGTGTGCCTGACATTCGCGATGTCCTGGATTTGCCCTGTCCGGTCCCAGATGTTCCAGTTATCATTTTTTATTATCCTGACGGTGACGCAAATTGAACTTTACTCTCTAATAACTCTAATCTCTTTGATTATATCGAAACTTTAGAAATGCAACCATGTCGACAATATTTATTTAAAAATATGCCAGCACAGGAGATAACGGCGGCAATATATTGCGAGCTACTTGTTTACAAAAACTCCACTTATGTTCGCCAATGGAAAGATGTTGAACACGAGAGGCATAAATCATACACAACTTCAAGTTATCCGGAATTATAACTCAGATAGATGTATGTGGAATTTGCTCAAATATTTTCCGGACATATCTTTGCTGTTTTTTTCGAGTTTCATTCCCAACTTTAAAAGGAGGAAAGCGAATTTTAAAGATTGTTGAAATATGTTTCGAATACCTGGTAGCACGAATTGGCGTTTCATTTTTCATTCTGACCAACTCCAATATCTCAGTTAAACTATACTGAATTAATAAATAGGTACTCGTAGTTCAAAAATTATGAAAAAAATATCTTAACTTTTTGATGACCTTACCAACAATAACAATTTATTTTCAACATTTTTTACCGTGTCGTTAAAAAATCTGTAGTTTTGGACATTTTATTTTTTATTAAAAAGTAGCCCTAGAATTTTTTAATTTGTTTATAGCTAAGAGCTATGTCCAATATGTATGTCCAATATGTACGATTTTGAGTTATGCATTTATAACTTGTGTAGCTGCTTTACTAATGTGTGCATTCCAGTTACTATTTATAGTCAAGACTTATTTTGATGCGTTATACATATATTTTAATATTTTAAAATTACTAAATGGACATAAAATAATTGTGCACTTAGCCGTAGAAATATACAGGCTATTCCGACGGTCGAAGGTTCCGACTAAGCCTCACATTTGAGATTGAGAGTTCCAACAATTATATTTATCTAAAATTTTGTTTATAGCCATAATCGGTAAGTCCTACTTAATGAAAATAGTTTCAAAATGGCGGGACTTTTGGTTACACCAGAAATGAGTATCAACTTTGTTATTCTAAATGGAAAACTATATTTTTTATTACGTTTTCAGATTACTCAAGTGATTTTTACAGAGTGTTTATCAACTTTCCTTGCACAGGGTGCTGCATTTTGGATGTCCGAATAGGGAATCTCCGAAACTAAGATGTTTAGCCAAAAATGAGTGATACATTCTGGGGCTCATTTTTTGAGAAAATAATATTGGTGAAAACCACATCTTGCTACCGTCTTTTGTTTTCGACTTACAGACAAAAGTTGACATTTTGGCGAAATCTAAAAAAATTCATATCTTCGTTATTATAGAAGATACGGATTTGAAATAAAGACATTATACAGGCACTTTTTTACGAGGAATTTATAATGTGACTGACATTTTTTTTCAGTTATTGGTTTAGCCGTAGTAAAATAAACTTGTATTTTTTTAAATGTGAATCATAGATGGCTATGTCATATTTAGAAAGCTTGTTTTTTTCTTATCTAAAAAATATATATTTGTAACAAATTATTACAACACATTTTTAGCAAAAAATTATCTTTCATTTTTGTTCGCAGTTGGCCATGAAAAAATGTTGCATCTTCAACTAAAAGGATTTAAACTATATTATATTCAACCAGTATCACTAATGAAAGAGTTTTCTAAGTACTAAGTAAAGAAAAAAATGCAAAATAAATCGTAAATCAACCTATTAGCAACTAATAACATTTCGTTGTTTTTAAACAAACTAACATTACCATTGTAACTTCTAATGATACATAGAGTGTTGTAAAAAAAGCCGCTTTAATTCTTCAATAAAATATATTTTATATGACACACAAATGACGATATGGCTATTCAAATAACCAAATTCCGTCTATGTGGAACGTTATCATACCTCCACTAGATCATCAAAAAAAATGGTTTTTTTAATTGTGTTGACTGCTGACACCTTTGTTTTTCCTATTTTTGGATTTCTAAAAATATGTAATAATTTGGTTCTGAGGCGCTCGCATATTTGTTCAATACTTCTACCGTATCGTATTTTTTAAATTTTTATAATTTTATCTATTTTTTCATCTATTTTACAGTTCACAAAACTCTTATTGATTATTATTTACACATTTGAAGTGAAAGAGTTTTTCCATGACCAACTATTATCAAACAAAATATGTATTTCAGTTTTTAAGTATAGTTATAAAAAATATTCTGTTACAAATATATATTTTTTAGATCAGAAAAAAATAGGCTTTTCAAAATTGCCATAGCCGCCTATGATTTCTATTTAAAAAAATACAAGTTTATCTTTTTACGGCTAAACTAATAATTGAAAAAAATTGTTAACTACATTATTAAATTCCTCGTAAAAAAGTGCCTGTATAATGTCTTTATTTCAAATCCGTATCTTCTATAATAAAGAAGATATGAATTTTTTTAGATTTCGCTAAAATGTCAACTTTTGTCTGTAAGTCGAAAACAAAAGACGATAGCAAGATGCGGTTTTCACCAATATTATTTTCTCAAAAAATGAGCTCCAGAATGTATCAGTCGTTTTTGGCTAAACATCTTAGTTTCGGTGATTCCCTAATCAGACATCCACAATGCAGCACCCTGTACATACATAAGCTTAAAACCATTTCGAAATGTTTAGACATTTTTTTAATTTTTTGTATTTGCACCTTCCTCTACAATAATCGATAACTCAACCATTTTTTATTATTTTGTAATTGTATTTTGTAAAAAAAGAAAGGTTAGATCTTTCTTTTGGTGTATTCATAATTAAAAAAAAATATATCGACAAAATTGAAAGTTTGAAAAAAAAAGATTAAAATCACTTCATTAATGCGAAAACGCAATAAAAACATAACTTTCTATTTAATAGTAGATTATGTTATTAGGAGTAGAAGTGATTGTGTATGTGGCGAAGCTGAACGTTCATTTTGCCGAACGGAGTGAGGCAAATGGATTCAGCTGAGCCCCATAAACTCACTTTTACTCCAAATAACATATACTATTTTATCTGCAAACGATTCAGATGGAGAGAAAAGAGCAACACACCAATAATTAAGTAAATCACCTCAATAATCAGGACGCTTTGCAATAAAATCATAATAAGCGACACGCTTCAGTTTCGGAATTTGTGTTGAGATTTCGAAAGTGTTGATTGGTTTAACAGGTGAATAACTGGTGTAGTTTATAGTGAAAAATGTCGAATGCTGATAATCTCTACCTTGTACCTCTCCAGAAAATGCTGAAAAAGCGAAAGAGACAAGAAAGAGACAACAGTGGTAAATGTCAAAGTAAGAGTCAAGTAAAAGTGAAAACGCCTAGGCATAAAAACAGTGTTTTTACTCCATGTCTGAAAAGTAAAACTTTTACCTGTGTCATTTGGTCATAAAAGTGGTCACTTTTGTGACGTTTGCGGATAAAATATTGAAGTTGATATCCACTTCCAATGTATTCGAAAGTGCCGCCATTTTAAAAATATTTTCATTGTGCAGGACCTAACTGATTATGCCTAAAAACAAAATGTTAGATAAATATCATTGTTGGAACTCCCAATACTTCTAGCATTGATTAAACATCGATCCCAAACAATAGATGACAGTAAACTATACAACTTTATTATAAAAAGAGAATTGTCAGATTTTTAAAAATAACGTAGCTATTGCGGCGTTTCCCCTAATCCAGCGTGTATAAAAATAAAAATAATTAAATAATTACAGGTGCGCCAGAACTCGGGCTCCAAAGAAAAACGCTATATAAGCTAAGATACCAGAAACATGAAAAAAAAAAACGTTAAAAACATTGAAGTTATAAGAGTTTAAATTTTGCACTTTGACTTTATTTATTTGTGTTGGAAAAATAATTTTCCAAAATTTTTTTGCTACTAACTACTAGAAGAGGAAACAAGGATGCTGTGTCCTAAATGGTAACTCTGTGTAATGTTATTTGTGGCTTTTATTGGCAAAATGTTTCTACCTTTACTAAATAATTAAGCACGATCGTCATTATCAATAAATAGACATAAAAAATGTCAATTGTCAAAAAATAAATGGCAAAATTTTTTGACAGATATAATTGTTTAAATATTTTTGTCAATCCCTGGTATCTTTTCTTGCTTGAAAAGTATCTCTTGGGCGCCAGTTCTGACACATCCTGTATATCCATTAAAATTATTGGTAAAAACATGATTATGTAAAAAAATGTTAAACATTTCTCTTGTAATCTGCAAATGTTTTTCGACAACGTACCACTAAGTTATAAGCCTGTATATTTTTATTTTTAAGTGCTATTTTAACATTCATACCTATCGTACATCGGCCGCAAAAACTACTAAATTCTTCAGTTACCACAAATTTTTGTACATGTAGGTTTAGTGCCCGTTGTTAGAATTTCGAAGAGACGTAGTGAAGTAGTAGATAAACGCCACTTTCGTGATGTAATGTCAACTAATTTGTTTATAATGTAAAATGTAAGTAAAGCTTTGAAGTAAGCATTCTTCTGCCTTTGTTATAATCTCAAGTTTCTTAGTTGATAACACAAAGCTCTTTACTATGTAACTTGCAGCCATTATCTAAGAGGACGACAAAAGAAATCACTTTGGGTTTCCGTCTAAAATATGACGTCTATATTATCCAAAAATGTTCGATAATCCTAAAGAAAAATATCGGCCATTTAAAATAACAAAACCAGAAATTTCCTGTCCTAATATCGGTGGCAACTGTTATCTATTATCTAAATTGAGAGATTTGTTTTTAACTCCGACGTGTTTTCAGAGCGCGCGTTTTGTTATGAAGGATAAGACCACTTCCCATTCGAATTTTCCAAAGTTATAATTACAAAATAATTCGATTTTCTGCACTGAAAGTCATTGCAATTCCAAGATAATTGAATTGAATCCCACCTCCTCGAGACATTGTTTAAGAATGCTAAGTCGCAGTTCTTTTTCTTTTCCCAGTTTTCTCCAATTAGCATGACATAATTTTCTGTGTTTTCCTGTCAGTGATAGATTCGCGAGGTCGCAGGGTTCTCCTTAATAAAGATGAAGAATTGTAGACTGTTGGTGTCCGTGACTGTGCACCAGGCATTGACTAATCTATCTGCACCACATTAGTGACCTCTGAGTCAGTCGCCTGTCGCTGACATCACAATCTGGTCACTTATTTTTTCCCCCGGAGGCTCGGTTTTATTAAAGCATCTCAACCAAAAAGTGCTTGTACACAATCGATTGCATTTTTGTCTACAGAAAAATAGCAGTAACGATATTCAAGCTTGTTATAAGATTCAAGGGCTCCTCAAATACCTTTAACGATGCACAAATACGTCTTGTCAGAAAACACGCCAGATTGAAATTCTCTAGCAAACAATCCCTACATAACGTCGCAAATCGTCAATTTTTGACCTTATAGTTATAGAGATTTCCGGTTGCAACTCTACTAAAACAGGGCGAACGATGAATCTAAAAAAAAGATATACTTTATTATTCTACCACTAAATTTCAAGAAATGTCAATGAACAACTCTTAAAATCGTTCTTACAACAAATTTATTGATTTGTATTTTTTTTAATTAAACATATGGACGAAGTGTGGATTACGTTCATATTGGAGAAAACATTTAAGTTTAAAATTAAAATTAGTGTTGCCATAAATACAGTGTGTCCCCGCATAGATAAAAAGACTTGTAAAAGATAAAATATTCTTGATTTAAATTTTCATTTTATAGGGTTCAGACCTGCTTAATTAAAGACTAATTTCTAACATAATTTTAGTTTTGAAAAAACAAGTAAGCTTTGAAATTTTTTTAAAAACGTATTTTTCCGTACAGTAAAGTACCTTTTGTGTGACAAATACAACAAAAAGTTGTTTAGGATCAACATCTAGGCCCCTATACCAAATCTCAAAATTATTCTTCATTAATTCACAAATCAAAGAATTTGATTTTTAAAAGTTCTTTTATTACGAATAAAAAATAAATCTAGTACTATATAATTTGTTTACGTTTCTGTTAATAAAAAGCAATTATCTTACAAAATAAAAAACTATAGTTGATCGGTGATTTTAAAATTTGATATAGAGGCTTAAATCTTGATTCTAAATAACTTTTCTAATAATTTTTTGTTGTTTGACCACATAAAAGGCACTTTACTCTACAAAAAAATGAATTATTTGAAAATTTTCAAGACATACAAGTACTTAATACTTTTCAAAACTAAAATTATGTTAGAAATTAATCTTTAACCAAGCATCAGGGTTAAACACAAAAAAACAAAATTTAAATCAAATTTTTTTATCTTTGCAAGAGTCGTTTCAGCTATCCGAGGTCACACTGTTTCGGTTTTAAGTAATTTTTATTTTAATCTTTTTTTGTACACGTTTTATTTACAAAGATATACCTACACTTTTACAATAATTTTTAGAAGATTTTATAAGCAATTTAGATTTTATAAGTCTTTTTTCGTGATTTTTATTAATTTTTGCAAATTCTTATTGCAGAAACTGCACAAAAATTCTAAACTCTCAAGTTTTCAAATTAAATTACTAGTTAAAAGTAAGAAACAAAAACAAAACATAGGTAATAGGTAGGTAGTTGTGACATAAATGAGAACAATCACACAAAAATTCGTTTGATCAACTTTTCGTTTACGAAATGAAGTTATTCATTTATGTCATGTGAATATTTCCAGAAGTGAAAAGTAGAATGGCATTGGCATCTTAATATTTTATTCAATTCCAAACGTTAAAGCAAGGCAAAGATGTGTGAGTCTTCGGATGCGATGGGGCCCTTAATGTCCCGCGAATGTTTGTTATTTCCGTGGTGCCTCGTTTTCCGGGTCGCTTTTCATATAAAATTCCAAGAAAGATGAACGGTGACAAGGTATTTTAAATTCTGGGAGCTCGTTGAGTTATTTGCTGCCTTGCACCTGAAAACTGGGATTGTTTGTCGGGCGAAACTGTCGTCTACTGTATGTATAAATATATGAGACTGCGTCGTGTCTGAAGCGTGATTACGCTTTGTGAGTTGGGCTGTTTCCACCCCCGCGACCCACTCACTTCGCCCGAAAGAAGCACACGATCCATTAGAGGGAAATATAATTGCTTTTCACTTGTTACCCATAAATCTTTCTTCGGTGGTTGGGAAATGTGCGCGAGGTCGAAACTTCGGGAATAGTTGTATAATCGCTTCTCTTTGTTTCTGAAACGGCACTAACAATGCTGAATGTCGGTAAACCAAGCACACCCCTCTCTTGATATTACCAACTTTAAAACGACCAGAATTTCCAACACCTCAATTGACGTTTATATTAAACACGAAAGCGAAAACTAACCGCAATTTGAATGAAGGAAAAAAACTGAATTAACTGCGGCACGAAATAGATTTGCAGTCATATCGGCATACACATTCCAGAAACTTTTATTTTCGCATTTAATAGCATTAAAGTGTCTAAGTACGAAGCCAAAGATTCAAAAAATTTTAATTCATAGATTTAAATAGATTTGAAACATAGAAGACCTCTAGGACCTGATCTTCCATAGCAAATGTTATTTTTAGTATTTTAAGTTGCAATAATAGCTATGTATAAGACAACAAGAGTTTAAAAAACGAAGTCGTAGTTTTAATTTGAGCGACTATTAAGGAACGAGATTTTAATAGACCGAGATTTTTAAACTGTAAAACTTGTGTTGTGTTCAAAACTTTTTCCAACGCTAATATTAGATCAAAAATTTTACTAAAATCAGAATTACCAAAATAATGGCAAAATTGACTAAATACCAAGATAAGAGTATTTTATAGAAAAGGCAACATAAGAGGTAAGCTGAAATGTACCATAGAAACAAGACATACCGGGTGCCGGTCTCAAACTCGAACATAGGGAAACAATGTTTAATGTGATTTTACAGTATTTTGCCAATTTTTTTGATAATGAAGTAAACAGGTATCTAAGTAATCAAGAATTTAATTGGTTTTTACTAAAAACAAGAAAAAGTATTAAATAATAAAAAAAAATCAAATACGTTTGGACCACAGAAGGTCTTTCTGCATTGGAGTATAATTACTCATTTTTACTTAACTCCAAATAAATTTGTAATAAAACTTGGACGTTTTTGACAAGTACCGCATATTTGTTTCACGTGTTGATAAATTTGAAAATTTTGTTTTAACGTAAAAATACCATTTTTATTTTTATTTTTAGTACCATTTGACACGAAATCTTTTATCTTTCGATAGGTACCATCACCTTACTTGTATTGGCTAGCAGGAATGAACAAAAGTAGACAATACCATGTAAAATCACTATGATCATGATTGCGATTGAGACCGGACACCCGTTATAAGAATTAGTGTTGAAAAATTCAATAAACTCACAAAACAAGTACATGACATTGTTAAAACCTTGTTAAGAAAAAATTGTACATTTAAAATAATAATAAATCAGTAGGACCCACCTACATTTGAACTTGGTTTTGAAATTGAAAATAAGAACACTAGAAAACAGTATTGGAAAAACTTATCAAAACTTTATTAAATTCCATTTTCTCGAAATGCCTCTAATAAAAATTAATACGGTTTTATATTCGCATTTACCACCATACAAACATAAAGTACACTCTTTTTCGTCTAAAGGAAAATTTTAGTGTTAAACACTGTTATCTGTAATACAGTTGCAACTTTCATGAATAGCTTTGACGCTAAATTAAAAAAAAAAACACCCGTATATAGTGTCCTAACTACCAGAAATAATACTTTCAGAAAAAAAGATTTCTTTATGGTTAAAAATTTTGATTAAACAAATCGTTGTTAAGTGAAATTTAATTTTAAAAAGCACATAAAGTTTGTTGTTTTTTAAATTTGTTTTAAAATGAAAGTAGGAGAGGGACGGGTAATTGCGCTCAGCGGTTAATGGCGCTCATGTTATTTTTGATTTATTTGAGTATTATTCGAATTTGTTCATGGACCGCCATCTAACTTTATAATAAGGGAAGTATCTGGTGCATAAGCCATGTTATTCAGAAGTGAAATATTCGAGTAGTGTTGTTCGATGTGTTTTGGGTACTGCTGTTATTACTTCACTTAATGTTTCAACATAGGTTGGTAAAACCATTTTACATTTTTTCTTAATTAAAACAAATGGAAATACCTACTGCATCTACACTTGTTAATTACAACGTTATTAACCATCTTTGATAAATATCCGTCTTTGAAGTTATGTCATTATTTTTAAAAGTTCAATCTGGACAATAGCGCTCAGCCTGAGATATGCCTTTTTTGCAAAGAATTTGGTAAAAACGAGTTATGGTATAGGTGTTCTTGTGAAAAGTGGATTCATGCAAGCTGTTCAAGGACTGATCGTCCAACATGGATATATTTGTGTAAAGTAAAATTACTTTTTAAAACGAAATATAATTTTCTCCAGTTATCTATTAATATGGTTTAGTTTTTACTTTTTTGGTGTGCATTTTTAACTTGTTTCAATTTAACGCCATTGCACTTACTTGAGCGGCATTACTCAGTTGGGCAATGAAGCTTTTTGCGCGTTATTGTAAAATCTTTTTTTTACATGTTGGACTTCTATTTTGAGGATTTTTTACATAGAGTACATTTCAGGTAACCGATTGGCGAAAACAAAACCATAGAATATTATTATTTCTCTCAAAATATCAATTTGAAGTTATGTGAGCGCCAATACTCATCGCTCCCCTATGTAATTCAGTTATGTACTTTTGTTTAGCAAAAAATATGGAATAAAACATTATGATCTAATTTCGTTTTCCATTCTAATTATCAGAAAAGAAATATCGTAAAACTGTAATTGAAAAAAATCACGAAAATAGCAAATGTAAGCAGCGCTGATTTAACTGTATGTGCAAACTAGGATCAATGGAATGAAAACATGGAGTTGCAGTAAAAGCACGGAACAAAGAATTAATTGGCAGAGTCGCAAATGCTAACGAATTGCCCATCTGTCTGCTTCTCTGCTACATATTGAATTACCATTCATTTCTACAATTTGCATTGATTGATTAAATGAACAAAACAACAGCCCTGACAAGTATAAGAAAACAAATTCGTCAAGTTGTATTTAATTAAAAAATAATAATAGTTATTTATGAATTAAGAGCATAATAAGTAAATTTTGGCCAAAGGGCGACGTTAGAATCATGACCATAATCGACATTTATGTTCGATCTTCATACAACGTTGTATTTTATTTACAAAACATAATTTGGTAAATTTTGTTGGTAAACAAAATTTATTTTATATTATTACTCTTATTACATCATTACATTCTTTTTATTTTATGCTTTTATAAAATTATTTTTATAATGTTTCCTCATGCCAACAATGCTGTAGGTAATAATGTAAAATGTAATCACTTTTATGGACATTGTGTTCTAATTCTGTTTAAAACTGTTAATGGAAAAAAAATACTTTGAAACTTTATCGAGCTAAAAAATTGTCATGCAACCACAACTTGTTCATAACATTTTATGCATTCACAATTCACTGCAAATTCAATTAAGATGCCAGGGCGACAAAAAAAAGTCATGTCGTGACAACTTGACAAATTTTATATCATTTTCTTCGTCTCAGTGAGACAAATCAAATGCACTAAAAAAATTCAAAAAGTCCACACACTTTGAACTAAATAATTTTTTTCTAAATTATAGTTATTTATTCGACAAGTTTGAGTGTAAATTAGAATTAGACACAATAAGGCTTAAACTTGCTTTAAGCAAGGGTAGGTCCGGGACAGGAAAACTGGACTGGAAAAAAGTTGGTTACGTTATCTTAAATGGTTCTGAAATTATGAATTTTTTTGTGAATCTATGCACGACGCTATTTTGACACATAAACTAAGTCAAAAACAATTGCAGATAAGTCTGAAACAAGATGCTTTATATCGACAATTTAGTGGCAAATTCAAAAACGTAACAAAAATTGGGAGTTTTTATTTTACTTAGTTTTGTATCTTATTTTAGAACATCTTGTTTTAAATAAAAATATTTTTGAAATGTGCTTAATTATCGGACCTACCAATAAAAAAAAACAAGAAGTCGATAACTTGGATAGGAAAAAAGTTTTAGAGATTGCACGCACCCCTGGGCATAATAAAAAACGGTGTACTTACGCATATAAATATTTGAAATAAAAAAAATCTATAAACTCTTAACACATCAAAAAAAATATACTGGGTGCACCAGAACTCGCGCCCCAGAAAAAAATTTCAAGTAAGGTATTTTTTTATCTGATAGACAGAATTTCGAGTTAAAAACAAATTGAGCCAATCGTATGCCCTTTTCTGTGTCGACATTAAATCTATGTTTTCTTCGTGGAGGGAGAAACAACTGGAGGGAGCATAAGCACTGAAAACGTGTTCCATGAGCAAACACCTCTTATGATCCTTTTCAAAGTGCGCACTCAAGCTTTTCCTCCACTACCAATTTGGATGCAGTGGTGTAGTCAATGTTTTTTTTACATTCAGTTAACTAAATAACTAAATACACCACCGATTAACATTAACAATTAACACTAATACTTAAAACTAGGCAGATTATTAAAAAAAAACTGTAAATAAAGTTTATAAATACAAAAATCAAAAGACAACGTGGAAATGACGGACACAATGAGACGCCCATGGTATCAGCTGATTCGAAAAACAACTTTTGACTCGCGTACTGATTACACATTTATGTGGGAGATTCAAAAAAGGTCGTAAAAGGTGTTTGTAGCTCGACCAAAAACCTAACATAGCCGGTATAGGGCACGCTCTCTCCAGTTGTTTCTCCCTCCACGGTTTTCTTCCTAGTTGTTCTACAAATTGAAAAACGATTTTTCTTATATCTTCAATGGTTAATGGAAAACCATATTTTTCCATTTTTTAATGTGTCGTGGTAGGTGTTTTTTGTGTTCTTTTTCAAGCATACAACTAGGACCCATTGGTCCTTTTTTTTGTATTGAGGGTTTTTAGACTTCGCTATAACGTTTTGCTGGAAATACCAAATGTTGATGCTGCACCACGAATGTTGTCTATTCATTCTGTCCGTTCTGGACAGCATTGAATGCATTTTTCAACTGTTCTTCCATCCTTCTACCGCGACTTTCAACACTTTTCTTTTTATAGTGATTGGGCATCTAAATAAAGACCTGTAAAAAGTTAGCCATCTATCCCAATTTTATGAAACAAATGGCCACTTTAATTAAAAAACGTCAGGTATTTAGAAGATTTAGTACCATGAAGTTAAAATATTGTTTAAACAGCTCTTCTTAACATAGTGTTGTCAGTATTTACAAAATAATTAAAAACGTTAGCATAACGCGATTTTCAATTATCAGCTATAAAAATTCCACCGTAAGCAAAAATAAGAATATCAAATTACTTCCTTTGTTCTAATTGCCAACAGGAAATATATGAACTAATAACGGAAACGGAAACTATTCAACTAAACGAACTATTACACCATTTGTCGAACTGCTTCGAAATTGAAGGCATGGGCCATCTCTTCGCTATGACCATCTCCCCCGGACTTACCCTAATAATTACCATAAAAATCTGATCGTTTTGTGAGAATCACAGACGTGTTTGAAACCTGCAAATTTTACCCCTACTTCGAACATGATTTTCCACAAAAACTATAATAAGAAAAACAAATGGATGAATTGCTTACCGAATAAAATTGGTTTCTTTACGTTTAAGATACCGTGCGATCAAAAAAATAATAAATTAGAGTAGGCGGTGATTCCATCCTTCAGATGGCAATCCTGATTTTTGACATCAAATGTCAGCGCAAACTTTGACAAGTTTGCGTTTTATTCCTTTTGAGTAAAATAATGTTCACTTTAGAGCAGAAAATTTATATTGCTCTACAAGACGAAAACGGTGAATGGTCATTTTCACTTTCAGTTTGTGTGGAAAATTTCTAGCCCAGATTCCCAGCCAATGTGTTGCCAACTGCAGAATTTAATCGACGCCTACTCTAATTTATTTTTTATTTGATCGCACGGTGTTAGGTACAGTTACATTTTTTTGCAATCAACTATACATCAGAGAGTATAACAAGTTTCAAACAACATTTTGTATCCCTGGATGTGTTATTTGGTTATTTATTATTTCGAATAGTCGGATAATTTATGGATATTCGAACGGCTCGATTAAAGTCCGGAAAGTTGGCAATCATAATATAATAAATACAATTTATTTAAAAACAAATATCGTATACGATTCATGAGGGAAAAATATGTTCCGTAATAAATCCCAAGTGTAACATTACAGCAAAATATACAAATAATCGACAATATATTCGAGGAAATACCGCACACCGTGCAGTTCAAAACAATAAATTACCGCGATATGGTAAATTTTTACGTCGCTTTGTTCACATTATTCACCAAGCGCAATTCAAGAAAACGCAATTATTGCAAAACTGGATTAAATGTTACAGCAATTTTTTTATTACTTTTGTGTAGTTTTTGAAGTATTTAAAAATTATTTAGCTCTGTTAGTGGACCTCTTGTCCATTCGGTATCCATGCGCATACGTTGACATGTCAACGCGATTAAAGTAATTTACGACACCAGTTAAAATCGGCTTTAATGATTACCTCTTCACTTGAAACGTAATCCACCTACTCACCATCCTAAATCAAGGGTTAATCCACCTATGTTTCATAAATTATTTAGCTACTGAACACGTTTGATAAACCGTCATTATTTTCACCGAAAATTTATTAACTCGCACAATCCGGATTTATTGCTCCCTTTCAGGTTTTAATGCGAAATTGCTCCCAAAAACGAGATAATTTGTCTCTCGTTTGCAGTCAGTGTGCGATTTCTGTTTATTCTTTTAGTTGACCGGAAAAGCCTATTTTGAAATAACTACCGTCCTCTATTGGAGCTTTCATTAACAAACTTCCGAGTTTCACGCTTTAAGCTCTGACACAATCGGATGTTTTCCATTTTGATAGAGTGCTAATTCGTGTTGCAAATTTAAATTGACGAATTTATTTATGATTTTGAATTTGCACTATTGATTTTGTTCATGTGACATTAAAAGCTTCCGAATTCGACCTTTATTCACTCGGCGGAATGATTGATTGTCGAATAAAACCGAAAATAAAACTTTATTTTCACAATGCATTACTTGGGTACATGTAAACGAAACTGAAAACTGCACTAAAAACGTTTTCAATACGTGTACACAACCACCAATTTTCTATTCGGAATTCCGGGTTCAGACACTTTGCCGCTTTATATACAGAGTGTATCACAACTCGCGCCCCAAAAAAAAAACGCCATGTAAGGTAAGATACTAGGTACATTTAAAAAAATGTAAAAAAAAAATATCTATAAAAATTTAGAAATTGATGGTGTTTAAATTTTGCACTTTGACTCTAATTTTCTTAGTCCGGCCAAATTAAATGTACACATACACATTTCAAATAACTAAAATTCCGACAGAGCTAAATTTTTGGTGGAGATCTTGGATACACCATTAGGAATAAAGTGTCAAAAGTAACCATCGATCCCATGTGTACTAAAAAAGTTATTCGAGGTCAAAGGTCAAAATTTAACGTTTTTTAAATTTTTTTCGAAAACTATAAGTTTTATCAAAAAAAGTAGCCCAGATAAAAATTATAGATCTTAAAATTATATACAAAAATGGTCCTTATACTTTTTTTTCTAAATATCACGACTCCTGAGATATCGCGATTCTAAAAGTTGAAGGAGTCACGTTCTACATGATATGCACATACAGAGTGCGCCAGAACACCCGCTCCAAGGGCAAATGCCATGGAGGGTAAGGTACCACGAATATGGAATTTTTTTTTAAAAATTCTATCTAAAAAAATTTCAAAGTTATGAGAGTTTAAATTTTGCACTTTGACTCTATTTATTTCTGTTGGAAAAATAATTTTCCAAGTTTTTTTGCTACAGGCTATTAGAAGCGGAAACAAGGAAGCTGTATCCTAAACTATAACTCTGTTTAATGTTATTTGTGGCTTTTATTGACAAAATTTTTGTACCTTTACTAAATAATTATAAAAAAACCTTTACAAAGTCATCAGTATTATTAACTAGACATAAAAAAATGTCAAATGTCAAAAAATAAATGTTAAATTTTTTTTAAAGATACAATTTTTTAAACATTTTTCAGTACTCTGGAGACTACCCAATTACTCCCCTTCAAGGAAGTGTGCAGTTTTTTGAACACCCTGTATGTATTAATGGAATTGAGATATTTATAAGTTTAATGAAGTATTATTTCATAGACATAAAAAATGTCAAATGTCAAAAAATAAATGTCAAATGACAAATAGAATTTTTTAAACATTTTTTGCATGTTCCTGGTATCTTATCTTACTTGAAATTTTTCTTCTACTTCATTATTATTTTCTGTAGTTACATGTGTACAGTTGGAGACAAAATACTTTGGTCGTCAGTGTCACTTGAGTGACATTAAATTGTAAAACATGCTTTAGGCTGTTAACCTTATTTTTAACTTCTGTCAATCATAGTTGACAAGTTGTATGTACATATTTTTGATAGGAAAATATAACAGCTGTCATTACTTTGAAATTGTCATTCATTTTAACGTTAAAGCTTGAATTACATTAAAGTGTCAGAAAAGTGACGACCAAAGTATTTTGTCTCCAACTGTACCTAAAGACAAAAAAAAAGGAATAAGATAGGACAAAATGCGCTTTGCGTCTTTCGCTTTGCCAAGTTTACTAATTGTTGCAGTTCATTTAATGTTTTAGACGGATATTAAAATTAATAAATTCTATAATTAATAGATATAAATAAAAATTAAGTAGGTATCTAAGTATACACGTTTATTTGAATTTGTTTTAATTTATTTGTATGTTTAGCGAATTCTAAGGAATTTAGAAGCTACAATCTAGGGACAAGCGCTTAATCTCATCTGGCATCACTCAGACAACTCTTAAATAGTCGAGTTAGAATACTACTAGAATTACTATAAATTTAGAATACTACTGCGCCTGTCACAATTGTTGACACAATTGAGTTACTTCTGCTGCCAACATACACAACTCACACTAGAGGTGGCGCCAAATTCTAATAGACATCTGGCAACAATGCAGAGCATTTTATGTTCCTGTGATATGCGCAGTAGTAGCTACGTAAATTATTTATTACCTTAGGTGGGAATGTCTTATTGATAAATCTGTAGCCTAAAAGACTGAGGCACGAACTTAGTCACTATGCTACTTAGAAAGTTCTGTCTGTGGAAATCGCTATGTTTTATAGTTCTGTGGAAACAACGACAATAGAGGTCATTTCAAGGTCAGTGATGTCATAAGTCATAAGAAAATATGAAAGGTTATGTTTTTGTGTGATTGATCGATATTTTTCCATTAAAGATATTTTAGAATGGCCAAACAATCAAATGTTAAATCTAGACGTAAATTACTGAATCCAGTTTTTCACCTACAAAGTAAAGAGGAAGATGACAGTCAACTTACTAGAGGTATTATCAAAATTGTTCGAAGGACAGGGCAGCTTAACTTATCGGGACGTAGTTTGGCTCATGGTAAGAACAAATTGGATTATATTCTTGTTTCAGTAGTTGTTTTTAGTACCTGAAAAAATGTTTACTATGTATGAGTTAACAGATGAAGATACAGCGAAATATATTGACTTCAATAAAGAACCTGAGGAGGAGAACTGGTGGCAGTTTAAACCCTTGAGTTATTTAGATCTAAGCTCAAATGTCCTGCAAGAGATTCCTGGAAAAATTGGAATGTTTGAAGATTTAACTGCGCTAAATGTAAACAATCAATTAGCACGAAAAAATGTTCAGATAACTTCTTTCTAGTTGCAAGATAACAACATAACAAGTTTACCTCCTGAAATTGGTAAATTAACCAAGTTAACAAAACTAAACCTTAGCCATAATAAAATTAATGTGTTGCCACCGGAATTTTATAAGTTAGTGGAATTACAGGTACTCTCATTAGCTCATAACAACTTAGAGAAAATATCGAAAAATTTTGGGGATTTGGTTATGCTACAACAATTGGTACATACATATTTAATACAACTAAGTAATTATATAAAAATAATTTATAGGACGTGTCACATAATGTTTTAACTAAATTACCACCAGGAATGGGGTTTTTAGTTCGACTAACTGAAATAAATCTCTCACATAACAAACTAATTGAATTACCACCTGACATTGTTAACTTAAGGGGTATTAAATTGTGATTTAAATTGTAGACTTATTGATAGTTGCTTTAAGGTCTGTTGAAACTGGATGTAACACACAATGATTTAGTTTACTTGCCAAAAATGGGAGAACTTGCCAAATTACAGTTTTTGTATGCCCAACATAACAATATCGAAGAAATTCCAGACTTTGAGGGGTGTACGCATTTACAACAAGTCTATTTTGGAAACAATTACATTAAAGTAAGAAAACAAAGCAATAATAGTAAGTATAAAGCATTTGAAATTGTAGGAAGTAACACCTGACTTTTGTGAAAATACGTCGAACTTGAAAATCCTTGATTTACGAGATAACAAGATAGAACAAATTCCCAACGAAATAGCGATGTTACAACACTTGATTCGACTCGATTTAACTAATAATGATTTGACCGAGTAATACCGATTCTTCTAGTTATTTTTTTCACAGAGTGTTTTTGTAGTCTTCCCAATTCACTGGGTTTATTAGCGCACTTACAAAATCTTCAGCTGGAAGGGAACAAACTGAAAAAAATTAGAGCTGATATTATTAAAGGCGGAACTATGCGAATTTTAAAGCATTTGAAGGAGCAGCTTGCTGACGAAGAAGTTGAAAATGTTCCTAAAGCCTCTACTACTCAGATTAAAGCCAAGACATTCCCTGATAGGTAAGCGAAAAATATTTGAAGGGTTTTTATTTAAGAATTCTTTTTAGATACACTATGAAGCATTCACGAGCATTAAATGTAACGATGAAGCAGCTTACTTCAGTACCTGATGATGTTTTTGAGGAAGCTAAACTAGCGGAAGTTACTATTGTTGATTTATGTAAAAATAAATTATCTTCAGTGCCTAGTGGACTACAGTTAATAGCTGAAAATTTGACAGAATTAAATTTGTCCATGAATTTAATTAGCGAGATTCCTGCATTTATCAGTAACTGTATAAAATTGAAATATTTTGATTTAGGCAACAATTTATTGTCAAATTTGCCAGAATGTTTAAGTTCATTAGTTAGTTTGAGAGAACTTGTATTAAACAACAATAGATTTAACCACATACCAGATTGTGTATACGGAATGGTAGGATTAGAAATATTATTAGCTTGTGATAATAAAATAACTGATGTTAATGTGGATGGATTGAAAAATCTTAAAAGAATAGCAACTTTAGATTTGACGAACAACAACATAGGTCATATACCACCTGAACTGGGAAATATTACTCAACTCCGGTATGAAAACATGGATTTTAAATTCAATAAACAGCTAATTATTTTATTTTAGGACCCTGGAGTTAAGAGGAAATTGCTTTAGGCAACCACGCTATGCCATTTTAGAACAAGGAACTGCTTCCGTATTAAGTTACTTGAGGGATCGAATTCCAAAATAGATTATAATCGTAATATTTACGGTATTGTAACCATATCCATATTACTTGTTGTTTCATCCACGTTTTCTTTACTCTTTTCTTCTGTTTACTTCGTCTTTTGTCATTGTTGTTAAAAGAAATAGGTTGCAAGTTGGTAGATGGTCTAAGCTTGTGCAAACTTTCGCTTTTGTTTCCACGTAATCATCTCAAGATTTGGAAGCCCGATGATTACATGAACAGGAACAGGAGTTAGCTTGTTTTCTCCTCCAATTCTTTTCGTTTCTTCTTTTCTACCTACGATTTTGCTGACATCTCCACCACTCAATTCATAAAGAAACATCCCTTAAACAAATAACTTCAATAAATCGTAATCACTTTTATTAAATAACTAAAACAAGTACATATCGCACTGAAAAAAAACGCAGTCTATTCTGAACATAAAAAATAAAATCACCTTAATTAACACGCTAAAACAGTTTACCTTTTCAAAGTCTATGTGATCGACGTATTGGTGTTTCTGTTACAGAATTATTTAGATCAGATTCCTTATTTTCGTTTATTACTTGATCATGAAACAACACTGATTTAGTTCGACTTTTCTGATTTGATTTCACAGACGCATCCTTCAATATACTTTTAACTACAGACTAAAATAGTCAGACGTAACAAGTGACAATTTTTATACAAAATATTAAATTTTACCTCGACATTTTTTGCAAACTGTGCCACCTTCATCATTGTAAGTTCAGGGGAACTAATTTCTTCTAATTTGTTCATCAGTTTTTACAACAGAAAATCTGTTGTTGCTTCGATTTAGTAGAGTTATCTGATGTCCTGTTTGTTTCTTTTTGCGAGCAACTTGAATCGCTTCTCTAAGAGCAGAAACCTTTTTCTTTCCTACGTTCTTCCTAATTTCATGTACAATTTCTTGTCTTTAAATTGTTCAAATTTGCCAGTCTCTTGTTTCTATATTGACAATTTGTAGATAAACTGCTAGTTTTTTATTTTTTTTTAACTTTAATCATGGTACAAACTGATTTGTTATTAACTTGAAAAATAATTTGAATTTCAAATATTTTACTTGACTGTACAAACGTCGTACAAAATAGGCAGAATCAGCTTTTGGCGACGTGTAATCCGAAATATCATTGTTTGAAAAATTGTTCCTGGTTGTCTCCAGATTATGAAGTCCAGTGCTTACAGGGACTATCGACATTTTGAAAATCGATTATTTCCTTGGTCTACATTTTTTTCCGTTTCTCTTTTTCATCCTTCCATTTTGCAAACATTACTAAGCCTCTGCTCAATCAAATATTCGCTTGTTTGTTTTACCTTAAACTACATTTATCAAATCTGGAGACACATTTTTGGATTCTACTTTTCCCAAAAACTATATCCCAATGTACTTTACATACAGTATTTTGTCCAGTTTAAAAACTGGACTAGTGAATACCCATATCGTAGTTTAAAGGGTGCCATTAGATTATATGTACTCGTATAATACGTATATATTTTATGTAGTGTAATGTAAATATTGTATTTATAAAATATTTTAGGTGTTTTATTGTAACATAGTGCTGTTTAATATATAGTAGTATTTGTTTAATCCTAAAAAATCTAGTTTTGTAATGTCTTGAAGTCCTCTCCATGTTGTATTGCTGTATGTATGATTTATGTAATAAACTGTAAATAAACACTTAAATATAAAGCAGTGTTTTCTTATAAAGTTTTATTTTTTCCTTGGTCCATCTGTTCCGGTCATACCTATAATAAATGAGCGTTTTCACAAATTAATAGAAAAAATTGTGTTGTGTAATGAAAACTTTAAATATTGGGATTAAGTAAGGAAAGAAATATCTATTAAACAAAAAACTTCAATAAATCGTCACTTTTATTATTAAACAAATAACTAAATCAAGTACACATTACAATTAAAAAAAAACGCAGTCTATTATGAACATAAAACAATAAAATCACCTTAATTAAGACACTAAAACAGTTTACCTTTTGAAAGTCTGTGTGATCGACGTATTGGTGTTTTGGTTACAGAATTGTTTGGATCAGATTTCTTATTTTCGTGTATTACTTCGTCATGAAACAAGACTGATTTCGTTCGACTTTTCTGGTTTGATTTCACAGACGCATCCTTCAATATACTTTTAGCTGGAGTCTAAAATAGTCAGACGTAACAAGAGATAATTTTTATACAAAATATTAAAATTTACCTCGACATTTTTTCCAAACTGTGACACCTTCATCATTGTAAGTCCAGGGGAACTAATTCTTCTTGTTTGTTCATCAGTTTTTACAATAGAAAGTCTGTTGCTGCTTCTATTTAGCGAAGTAATTTGATTTTCTGTTTTGCAAGCAAGTCCAGGAGAACTGATTCTTTTAGTTTTTTCATCGGTTTTTACAACAGATAATCTGATACTCCTTTGATTTAGCGGAGTTATTTGATCTTCTGTTTGTTTCTTTTTGCGAGCAGCTTGAATCGCTTCTCTAAGAGCAGTAGAAGCTTTTGCTGTTTTTGGTTTTCGACCTTTTTTCTTTCCTATGTCCTTCTTAACTTCAGGTATAATTTCTTGCCAATTGTTGGCTTTTAGATTGTCTAGATTTGCATATCTCTTGTCTAAATTGTCGATTTGTAAATGCATCATATCCCAAAAACCATGCAAATCTTCACACGTAACACGAGCTTCTTTACAGTCTGATTGACACTTATTTATCAAACCCCTGAATTGCTCAAACTTTTTGGTAATTAGGAGATTGGTCTGGCCTATGGCAACGTCAATCATTGATACAGCTTCTTCTGGAGGATTAGTTGCAGCCTACAAACACTAATTAAGTTAAACTGATTTATTACTAACATGAAAAATACTTTGTATGTGGTCCACTGATCACACAAGTCCTTCAAACGGGCTATTTGGCTATCCAAAAGCCATGTAAAATAAGCAGCGCCGGCTTTGGGTGACGTGTAGTCAAGAGAATCAGATGTGTTTGAAGAAAATGATTGTCCTAACTTGCGCACTTTGTACTCTTTTCGAGCACTGTTTTTCCCTCGAGATATTGTTACAAAAGGACTAACATATGTCGGAGGTTCTACTTTCTTTGGTGTCTGCACCTCATCACTTTCACTAGAAGGAATATGCGATACAGGGTAATCAGGCGACATCAACGATAAGTCACTGAAAATACATAGATTAATATAAGTTCAACATTTTTTAAACAAACCAACATATTTTCTTTATTTTCATTAGATTCCTCCGATTTGTCTGCTTCTTTATTAGACTTCGGTTTTGCTTTCTTATTAGATACTGGCTGAAGAGGCGGTGGTAAGTCACTGAAAATACTCACATTTAATAAAAGTTTGACAATTTTTAAACAAACCAACATAATTTCTTTATTTTCACTAGACTCCTCCGATTTGTTTGCTTCTTCAACAGACTTCGGTTTTGTTTTCGTATTCGATACTGGTTGAACACTCGGTAAGTCACTAAAAATACTCAGATTAATAAAAGTTAAACAGTTTTTACACAAACTAACATGTTTTCTGTATTCCTGTTAGTCTTCTCCGATATGTTTGCTTCTTCATTAGACTTCGGTTTTAACTTCTTATTCGATACCGGTTTAACAGGCGGTGGCGTGTCACTGAAAATACTCAGACTTGATAAAAGTTTAACACATTTTACACAAACCTACATGTTTATTTTATTTTTCTTTTTGTCGTTCGTTGTGTTTTCTTTATTTGGTTTGGCCTTCGTCTTTTCGGTTGTAGGTTCAACTTTGGTATCGTTCTTGTGAAGAGCCGGCTTCACTTCCAAAGTACCACGTGTTTGGGACCTTGTCACCATCTTATGCTTGTACAATTCTTTATCAGACTGATTTTTGCCTTTAGTTTTCGAGAGTTCTGACTGATTGGCGTTTTTGAACACATAAATAGGCTTAATGTTCGCTGGAGGTCGGAATTTGTGGTTAGCAGGAGCAAACTTGGATTTAAACGGTTTTCCCTTGATTTCTCTATTAACCGTTTCTAGATTTGGAAGCCCGACGGTTACAGGGACATGCGTCACCTTAAAAATGGGTTTACTTGTTGTTTTCTGCAATTCTTTCCGTTTTTCCTTTTCTACTTTCCATTTGGCTAACATCTCCAGCCTTTTTTCCACTGCTGCTTGCTCGCTTGCTTTTGCCTGCTCTCTCTTTTCTTTTTTAGAAGCTGGTGTTACAACAGGGGACATGTTTTCAGGAATCTTTCTTTTCCAAAAAAGAACGTTTCGACGACTGTCTTTTCTGTGTTCGTTCATTTTCACAACCCGATCTTGCACTGTACCGAATACTTCGTTTTTCTGTTTATACAAAAGGAATAAATTATTATTTATAAAATCCTTCAAATCCATATTGTACTTATTTAACACTTGTCAATATTAAAATATAATATAGTTCTATCAGGTAGACAGACAAACGCATTTTACAACATATAAACGTAAATCAGAAAACGCTTTTTACAGAAGTTCACAAGGACAATTCAAAACTCAACGGTTATTTTATCAAAACTATTCTGTCAAAAATCTTTCGCGTTCCATTGGTGGAATTTTAAGAATACGGGCGTCATCTATCAATCGTCTTTAAAAACTGCACAGACATGTTAACAGAGTTCTATATTATCGTCAACAGTTAAATTTTTAATTTTATTTTTATAATTTTACTTGTTACTTCTGCTTATTTTTCTATTAACCACAAGCAAATTTTTTTGCTCCTACAGCAGCTATGTAACTAACTTAACATGCACTCTTATTACGTACTTACCTACATTTTTTAATTTATTAAAATTGAACTAACAAGTTGATTAAATAGAAATTTTTATAAACGTTTTATGCAAAAGTTAAAGTTAGAAAGCATATGCAATATACATATGCATTTTAAATTAATATCACATGTATTATAATACGAGCATGTATAATAATAATTTAAACGTCCGAGTATAATGCGTTGCCTACAATACATTTTTTTTATACAGAATGTAGCAGAAATACGTGTGTTAATTTTAATATGTAACACATCTCGATAAATAATACATTTGATTTAAAATTTGGAAAAGATAACATATCAAAACGTATACCTGCCTGTGGGTATCAAATTAAAAATGCCGAAATATTTTCCTTGTAATAGAAACAGAACTACATTAAGAACTGCATTGTTGTGATTATTTATTAACATTAAACGGTTCGTTTACACAAAATTATGGGGAAACAATAAAAACAATTAATAAGAATTTTGCAATATGTTATGTAAAAAAGTTGTGATTATTTATTAACATTAAACGGCTTGTTTACACAATTATGGGGGAAAACAATAAAACCAATTAATAAGAATTTTGCAATATGTTATATAGAAAAGTAGTTTT
This sequence comes from Tribolium madens, assembly GCF_015345945.1. Classification (NCBI taxonomy): domain Eukaryota; kingdom Metazoa; phylum Arthropoda; class Insecta; order Coleoptera; family Tenebrionidae; genus Tribolium; species Tribolium madens. The sequence continues at coordinate 12,920,364 of NW_025400983.1, read as the reverse complement.
ACGTGGTGAGTTCTTTCACGTGTTAAAATTAACACACGTATGTCTGATACACCCAGAAGAAGAATTTTATTTTTTATTTATTTTGGACATGTTTTGGACTAGTAATAAAGTGTTAAGTAAATAATACTGATTTGCTAAGTAAAATATTCTACATGCTAAGTAGGAATGCTCAGTATTAAAATAAGATTTGCTATGTGTAAAAAATGTGAGACCAACTTTTACCTTTTAAGACATTAAGCACTCAAAATCACTCAGTGAACAATCCTATTTCGACATATGTATGACCCCTGCTCAAAAATATAATTTATTTATTATTGGTATTTATTATTATTAAGTATGATGACACTTCAATAATACTAAACAACTACCTACAATAATTATTTTTTATATTGTTACTGCAATACAGACACATCATTTTCTAACCAATTTTATTTTTTAATTCGAAAAAACTGTTTTTGGGGACTGAGTACCTAAAATAGCCATTTTACTCACTATTTTATTGAATCCTGAGAAACTCATTTTAGGGGCTCAAATGAGTCCCTAAAACAGCTGTTTTCGGGAGCGTATACAAAAAAAATATTTTTCAATTCATTTTTGGCAACGTGTTTTAACATTTATATTCATTTTTTAAAGAAGGTTCAAAATGACTATACCTACCAATATTTAATGCTCGCAATTGTACATACGTGCAGTTTTCACCACACTGGAAAAAAAGTTGGACAAAATTACGAAATTAAGTGAATAGGTCGCAATGATCTATTTACCTGCCCCACCAGAAGCAATCTATATCTTAACCCATTGACTATTTTTTGGGGGTATATGAAAAACAGGATCTACGAGATGCCTCTGGAAGATCCACACGATTTGTAAAATCGTACTTTTGTTGTGACCAGGAGAACTATCAATGACAAAATGTTGGGGAGAAGTAGAGAACAACACAACATAGCAGGCAGAAATTTTAACATTTTACTTTAAGAATTTTAGATTTCTTTAAATTTTATCACTTGTCAAATTATTACCCCAACAATAAAAATTTTCAAAAATAAAATAAAAAAACTCATTTTTTTAAGAGTTACCTGAAGCGTTTTTACTTTTTTCATCAACCATAACGTGCTGAAGTCAGAATTCCAAAAAATAGATTTGTAAAATAAAATTCGGTCTCTTAAGAAAAAGAAGACTGATCTCCGGACCCAAGAAAAAAATACCTGCTTTTTTCTCTTGTCTCTACACCAAAAAATTACAAATTTATAAAATAAAAACTCAATTTATTGATCAATTATAAAGAAATAATATTCAATCACATAAAATTTACAAATAGGTACATGATACAATTTCTTTTTCTTTTGTTTCAGATGGAAAATAAGGCTGCGCCCTTATAGTATGATGCGAAAAAATAGAATTAGACTAGGGTCTAATTGCATTAGGATGCATCCATGATCCGGGTCAGTTAAGAGCAGTTGTTGTACTACTGAATTGTCGATGGATGAAATCGAGCAAACCTATATTGGAGACACCGCGTACAACTAGTTTTTGTCTCAGGTTAGGTGACTGACTTTCTTGTCGAAGGCTTCTACTTAGTTTAGAACTGGCTTAACCAAGTTCAGCTGCGTTAGTTTGTCAGCTAAAAAGCGCGACACGGAAAAGCCGCGAAAATTTTCGCAAAGTGAAATTTATGTGTCGTGTTGTTCTAGCAAGTTTAAAGCCAGTTTGGCAAGGTGAGTTTCATCAAGTTTTATCAACTTTTGTTTTTCTCATGTCTTCAAATTTATTATTAATTATAACAGTATCTATTGTTGCGTTTTGTGAAATGTGGTGTAATTTTGACGATGTATAGACATAATATCCAAAATACCGTTACAATAGCAACTTGTGACAACTTGTAGTTTATCACCTAATTACCAAGTTTAAAAAGTGAATCATTTCAAATTTATGTATTTGCTTTAAGTTGAAAAAAAATCCGTTATTGGTGTTTGTCCATTTTCTAAAGGAGATGAAACCTGAAATATCGATTAGAAAAAATAGTGATAATTTCGACTCAAATAAGATAATCTGGGCACGTATGCAACTGGATATCTATATTCACTTTCCTTTAGTAAAAGTCGTGGTCGTCAATGTGGGTAGGTGTAGTGAATTGGCCCAAGGTCGATGTTCAGGGGGCAACAGTCTGAAACCTACACTCTCAGATAGATATTTGATAAGTCATCGGATTGACTCCTCAAGGAATTGTTGATTTTCCCGAACTGTTTGTTAAATCATGCTCGACGTCATCAGATCTTCGAAACAACTCTTTTGAAAAATTGCGGAGAAAGTTCAAGTGGAGATAAAGGTGGAGAACAAAAGAAGCATGCATTACTGATTTCTTTCGTTGTAGAACAATGGAGACCCTAAGGAGATCATCGTTGTCAGTAGCGAAGAGCTTCCAGAATCATTTCAATCCAAAATTTTTCAATATTTCTGGCGCCATTTCAAATGTCAATTATGTCGTAAATAAAATTTAAATTACTCTTTTATTTATTAATTGCATGTGAGGTTAAACATCTCACCTTTACTTCTCATCTAGCACGGCCAGTAATGAGTTGAAATAATTTGTATGCACATAAAAACTCATTAGATGCTGACTTGCACTGTAAATTAACGCTTTCACTTATACAGAAATTGGATCTAATGCATAATTTTAAATGGCAAGTTTAATGGATTGATTTTTAAGAAAACTATAAATTCTGAATTACAACATAATAAATTTTCCTGATGTTTAGAGAAAATGATTAACATTTCGTAAAAGTGAAAATTTTACTAGATAGGTAATTTGCATTGTTTAAATAGAGAAACACTTGAGATTTCTTCCAAGTTCCAAGAAGTAGATAAATGATTACCAGTTATTGGCTTGTCAATATGAAGGTTGATGTGAAATTCTTATAATTAAAAGATCAACTCTCATATCGAGGAGTATCTCGACATTGAACAAATCATAAATATAGGTGTATCTAGTGAGCAATTCTAAATCAACAAAGTGACTTAAAATACTGTATAAAGTAAACAATTATTATTTAAATATAAATTTCATCAATGAATTTATTGACAGCCAACACAGCAATTATTTTAGATCTAATACATTGAACAATCATCAGTTTTGCTATAATTTATAGCTCCTATATAATCTTACAAACTGCATCAGTTACACCTCAAAAACCCCGAGTCTTGTCGAGATGCAAGTATTTCCTCCATCACATTTTAAAGATAAATAAAACTGTTCATATAACAACTTTTATGATCCTATGACATGCAATTCTTCGTTTTTTTTAGTTTCTTTCGAGTGAACAGGAAGAAACGTTAATGACATACGAGTAGTCTAACTGTTAATATTCCAGTTGACCATATGCTTAGCGCAAAATATTGGCGTCATTGTTATTTTTAAACCTATATCAAATTGTGGTTCAAATCTATCACTGTCTTAATTCAAACTGGTAGCTGAAAACATAATAAATCTTTTTAAATTCGACAATACCATAAGAGAAGAGTAATTCATCTCCCACTATCTTCTTAATTAACGCAAGGATGACTATTAAATCAACAATAGTTCAAACACCTGGATGTTCTGGAAATAAAATAATTGCTCGTAGGTGAATTCTGCTGTCTTTACAACATGATAATATAACATTATGCATATGTAGGCTGTAATTATGCATTTCTATTAATCCTATTAATAGAAAATGATCGCGTTTCATTAAAATCTGCAATAACAATGAATAAAAAAAAGATTTTATGTTAAAAGAAGAACCAGTTATAGCATCTTACACACTAACATCAACTAGACATCTTAGTGCGTCTGTAATTAAGTTTAGTATAATATCTGTTTTTATTTACGGTAATAACTATGAAACAAGTAGGTGTATAATGTTTACGATGAAGAAAACCCTTGGACAAGTTAATTTAGTAAGATTTCATCCAGTGTCTACCTCAAAACGATTTTATTCAACGGAAATGTCTCGTGTTTATTAATTAACTGACAGATTTAATTGTAGCAAGCACCTTTGCAAGGCCAATTTCCATATTTGTTTTGTAAATGAATGTGTTTGTACATACGATAAGTATTGTCATGGTACAAGAGGTTTCCTATTCGATCCAATGCGTAATAAGACAAGTGTGATTCAACAGAAAAATCATACTCACTCCTCCCAATTTCAAAAGTGTGATCTGCTTTGTCCACAATCCCACCTAAATTTATTTTCAATTTCACAAGATCCTATGAAACATCCAAGGCTGGAGAAATGATAAAGAACTTAACGAAGTGGTATTGTAGTCAAAAAGCCTAGTAAAAACCTGATTTATTAAAGCGTGGTTTATATAAAGTCCTTGGAATTAGTTACTTATAATCTGCTGAAAATTGAAATTGTGTGACTTCATGTGACGTTAATTGTCTTTATATCTTTAATGGAAGACAATGCAATGAGGTTGGTTTATAAAGCTCCTACATAACTAGAATTTATCGCGTCCATATAAACTCAAAAAAAAACCTTTCTTACTTTGTATATAATAAGAAAACAGAACAATAAAATGTTGCACCGTGTTAATATAACTTATGTATGTCTTGTTAGTGAACCATTTAACATATTATTATTATAACATTCACCGCGCTGCTAAGCCAACTGGAAAATTTAAAATAAAAAGACTTTCAGACTACTCCAATAGTAAATTTTGCGCAAGATGTCCCGGACATGACTCTCATCGCTGATATCATCGGCTGTTTGCAACTCTAACTATTCACCATATACCTTGTCACTCATCAAAAAAAAATATAT
>NW_025400983.1:12885870-12915430 GCF_015345945.1 Tribolium madens | reverse complement strand
GATAAATATAAAAATGGGTGTTATCCTGATACACAAATCTTATTATCTTCTAACCTTGACATAAATTCAATTTTGAAATAAAAATACAATAGCAGAGAATACAATTAACATAAAAATCTAATAAATCAAAGAGAAAACGAAAATTTCTTAATTTGTTATTATGTGATGATTTATTTATTAGGTATATTTGTATTTTTTTAACGTAATAATCTGTCAAGCTTTGGTTTTTTTTGGACAATACGAAAATTGTACGAAGAATTCCTAAAATTAAAAGCAGACTGTTTCAGAACTCGCGTTCCAGAGAAAAATGTCAAAAAAATTTACCATTTATTTTTTGAAATTTAACATTTTTTTTATGTCTATTTAATGTTACTAATGATCGTGTACAGTATGTACACGGATTACTGTACGGATTTAGTTTACAAGAGGAACAATTTTTTTATCTTTAATTTTACGCCAAAAAAGCAAAGGAAAAGCATTTTTTGCTTCACCTAAAACGAACAAATCTGTAATTAAAATTTCATTGGAAATAAACAGAGTCGAAGTGCAAAATTTAAACCCCTATAATTTCGAAATTCTCATAGACAGAATTTTTTAAACGTTTTAAGATTTTTCTTTTTAAATAGTTTCTTCATTACAAATTTATGACAATTAGCAGATAATGTGTGCTAGTAAAAGCAGTCTTGGTAATAGATATAAAGGTAAAAAAATCTAAAAAAGCATAAATATGTATTTGTGATGAAACTAACTTATAACTATTGAACATTGAATAATATAGTGAGAAAAGATAATGAAATCTACCAATAGAAGAAGTTTAGCTTAAGGACTTAAAATCTACATCCAAAAATGCCATAAAACACAAGTTTATTTTTGGGACACGCTGTATAGTTGCAAATAATTTCAGGCAATGCACTCGATTAATATTTATCAATTGCCTTTAAAATTAAAATTTTAAAGGTAAATAATGAATTTCACCAACTCGCTGGGACACACTAGATAGAAATTATTTCCGTCTTTTTTTACATAAAACGTCAGTGGTGTAGATTATGCACAGATGCGGTTAATTTATGCCCATTGTTTTAAAAAATTAAAAAAGTCTTTTCTTTATTCAACTTTTTCGAGTGTTCAAACGTCAATTTTTTGGGTGTCATGAACACCCTGTATTTTTTAAAAACGGTTGAATCGGATAGAGCATGTTTTAAAAAGAGAAAAATGAAAAGTCCAAAGATATTTTTTCTATTTCGGTGTCACAATGAGCATTTTGGGTAATTGAAAACAGTTGCACGAAATGCAACTTTGTAGTTACACTGTTTTTAGTAACATTTTATGCAATCCTTTTGCCAGACTGCAGACTGTCGTTTTTAAGTAAGAAATTGTTATAGATTAACGTGTTTTACCGAAATTAATGTAATTTTATCTATTTTCAAGTAATTTCAAGCGATTTGGGTGCCGCAAACGTCAAATGTCATCAAGTTTAACTATCAAATATAATAATAAATACAATTTAAAATGTGCTCAATAAAAAAATAGTAATAAAAACACATGGATTGGACGTCATTGTGATATTCGTGCATTTTAAAACTCGCCACTGCGTGACTCATGTCACAAACTACTAGTATCACCTTTGTTTTTTAAAATACAATTGTGTGTACAGAGTACATTTGACCTTTTTGACATTTTTTAATTGTTTCTAGTATCTTATCTTACTTGGTATTTTTCTCTGGGGTACGATTTCTAAAACACCATGTATACTTCTTTGAAGTGAACAATATTTTTGCAATTTCAAGTTAGGAATAAGTACCTATCTTTTAAACTATAGTTTTTTTCTAAAAATGTTTGTTTAATTTACAATTGACTACACTTTTACAGAAATATTTATCTCCAATCAGTAAAACTCGCAAATTATTCCATGTAAACAAGTTTCTTTTGAACACGTTGTTCAACTTTCTTTCTGTATCTTTCGACGTTGAATTTGGAACTTTTCGTGCATGAATAGTTCCAAGCAGCAACCTTGAGAACCATTTGCATAAAAATACTATAAATCAGTTGATGAGTAATAAAATATACCTTTTTCTATAACGATTCTTAACGACTTTTTACACTAAAACTTATAAGAAAAAAATTAAATTTAATCCTATTTCATCGTAAGGTCATGGCTTTTCATCAGCAGAGAGTGTTAAGTGAGTGACCTCAGCGGAAGGAAGGAAGGTAGGGGAACCTTTTGGAGGAACTCAAGACTTGCACTTGGCGATTTCTGAACCGCATTTGACTCAGCGCGCGCGTCTGGTGTTGGTGTTTAGAAAAAGGTGCGAATAGCGTATGGTACCACGATTTATGGTACTTACGGATTCATACTGTCGTGCTTAATTGGAGCGTATTTGCTGTTATGTTATTGGGTGAGTGGCAAATAAAAATTGTAAAATAAAAAATTTATAATTCGGTGTCAGCAAGTTTCGAGAAAACCATTAATTAAATGTTTCACCGTCCTCTATAACCACATCTTGTTTTTATCACCAAAAAAGATCTTTTCAAAACAGCGCATCATGAGATAATTGAATTTTAAACTAGATGGTGGGCAGATAAGGAAATGCAAAAAACCCATGGCACCACTTTAGGTCATCTTTAAAACGTGAATCATCATTGATGTTTATTAACCGCAAATCTGATTAAAAACTATATATTTCTAATATCGTTATGCTCATTAATTTGCATCATTAAATCTTCTGAAATGAATCTAGTGGTGATTCTGCAAAATTTGATGCTGATTTTGATTTCAAATATGCGAGTGATTTCTGAATATGGAAACTTGATTTTGTCAGAAAAATAATCACTAAACCATGAGATCGAAAAATTCGCAGAATGCCATTTAGCATTCAGAAAAATATTAACAGTTGAACAAAGTCGCTTCGCCCACTGATTTATTGCAGACAATTAATCTTACCAAAAGGATTACGTACTGTCGTTTTTCGACTAATATTTTTTACAAGAAGAATTCTTGTAATCTGGTTCTTTAAAAGTTATATATTGTTATTGTAGTTATATATTGTTATAACATTTAAATAACAATAACTGTTTCCAAATATGGGCAATATGTACATACATTTAATCTTATTGGTTCAGTGTCTTAGTTTTTTAGATATATGTATTTGTAAAAAGGTATTGAAAAATTGATTGCAAACTGAGTCTAATAATAAAGAATCAATCTATCACTGATAGTTTAGCTACTATAACAAAAAAGTTAAAAAAGTTTCTTAAAAATAAAAAAGAACAAGTTATATTTCTAAAACGATAGATAAAACTTTTTTCTTTTTAACCACTATAACATTAGTTACTTAGTTACTTAGTTAGTGTTAGTTAGGGTGCGCCAGAACTCACGAAATTTTTATACAGGGTGATTCTTAAATAGACCGACAAAATTTTATCACATCTTCCTCAGGATAAATGGAGACAAACTTTACCCTTTTTATGTTTATACCTTTTAGGGGCAAAACCCCCTTGATCCGTGCCACTTACGGCGTTTATGAATTGTTGCAATAGTCAAGTACGTTAATACCATGGTTACCACTACCTGTGCTAACACATCAGTGGCGTACGCTTTACTTGGAAAATAAATTTAATAAATTTTATTTGAAGAACGTTTAAACAAAGAATTTTTTAAATATTTTTTCCAGCATGTTCTCATTTGATACTACCAAGGATAAAATTTTGTCGGTCTATTTAAGAATCACCCTGTAGGTAGAATTTTTTAACATTTTTTCCATGTTCCTGGTATCTTACCTTATATGGCATTTTTTTCTGGCGCACCCTGTATACAGTTCCCGAATTGAATTTACAAGAGGAAAAAATATCTTTGGTTTTATGCCAAAAGTGTAAAGGAAAAACATTTTTTGCTTAACTTGAAACAAGCAAATTTCTAATTAAAACTTCATTGATTTTGGACTTGTAATTTAATGTGCTTCCTAAGTCCCATCACATTGGCCGTTTTTTTTGACAACGATGTCACTTTGACAAGTAATTAATTAATTGATTAATGAAAAAAAAATAAAACTGCTTATGTGATGGAATTTAAAACGCAGAGAATAGTAATTTGTACAACCAGTTTTGAAAGTCATACTTTTTTTCACGAATTTGCAGTTGATTAACAAGGGCTCTGCCCGAGTTAATCAAGCAAATGAATGAAAAAAAGGACTTTCGAAACGAGTTTTACACATTATTTTTTTGCATAGTGATAACTCCAAGAAACTCCAATAAAATCGTAATGTATCTCGAGCTCTTTGTAACGAACTCTATAGAAACTATAGAAATAACTATAGAAATCGAGAAATCGTATAAAAAATTATAACCTTCTATACGATTAATCGTGATGAAAATTCAACTTTCGTAATCACTATGCAAAAAAAATTAGTTCAAAATTAAGAGAAAGATGAACTTTTTTTCTAATGAATCAGAATAAAGCAATTTCAATTTTTTCGTTTTTCCTTTGCAGTTTTGCCGTAAAATCAAAGATATTTTTTTTCCTATTGTCAACTCAATCTGGGGACATACTGTATAATATTATTGTCCGTGATTACTGATTAGTCAGAAAAGAAAATAAGTTTTACATTCATATTTGAAACAAGCACCTTTTTCTTTTTTGACCTTTCTTTGAAAAAAAAAAAACCTAGTTATAACATAAACTGAGAAAAAGAACAAAAAAGTAGGACGACAACACTATTTTTTCTCATCATAAATTTGTTTTTATTTAAAAAATTCGATAATGAAAAAGTCATCAAGACACTTTGGATCTCATATTTAACAACTTGCATCAATAGTTAGTTTTAAAAGTTTAATATGTGATTTTTATTGCTTTATTGCTTCATTAATTAAGGCTAAGTCAAATACACTCTATGAAGGATGAAGAAACTTAGACACAATATTACACAGGAGTAAGATTGATTTTCAACTCTGCTTTCTTCGTAAATAAAAGTTGTTGCAATAGTGTATACATGCGTTAATATTGAATTTAATTGACTAATTAATTTGGTGTTTTTGTTTGACTTAGACAATTCTGCCTGTTCTAAACTGATGAGAGTTTCACTTATTTATTCAAAGAATAAAATAAATAACATATATTAACCTGAAAAAAACAGGCAATCGACAGTGTCAGTGAAACTTATTTCATTAATACTAATAAGTTTTTGCTTCTATTATTTACGATCTAATTTAAAATTTTAAACAAATTTGTGAAGGTAAGGTATTCATAAGATAAACTAGAAAGTAGGACAAAATATAAGAATACGGTATTTCTGTTATACAAATTAGAAATTTTTTATACAAAAATAGGTAAAAGATTATAACATCTTTAAGTATGAATAGATTTGGTATTATTGACAATAATTTATGCTTTCTTGTCCACATTAGGTAGTTATATTTTTCCAAACATTGTGGAAAATTTGAATTTAAAATTCGTCAAACTAAAATCTTCAATTATTTGTTCAGAAATAACAGAATTGATAATAAACACAGGTGTAACTAAATGATTATTCAACATAAACTAGTAAATTTAAATTACACGCAAAAAGAAAAACCTATGAACATTATGTAAGAAGTGGCAAAAGTCTCCTTGACTGAGTATTTTTTTGGGAGACCACAACGTTGTTCGTTCAAGGAACCGATTTAGTCAATTTTATTATTAAAAGCGGCTTGATGCTGAAAAAATATCCCCAACGAAGGCCGGCAATGCCTTATTAAAGTATTGTAATTAAATCCATGATCTTAAACCTTGTCATGTTCAAATTTTCGCGCCTTGACAATGGGAAAATTTGTTTATGGTTGTGATTGGAATTTTCTGTTAGTTTGAATACGACGCTAATTTATTTGACCAAGGTTTGTCCATTTAGGGAATCGAAGGGCATCCAGATTTATTCGGTTGCAGTTGGTTCTAAAAGACGTAAAGATCAAGGATACGAGGAAGCGCAAATATCGGATCAAATGTAAGCTGAAAGACATGCAGCAGGGATTAAAGATGTCCGAATTGTCGAAGGCGTGGGCGCTTTAAAACTTTAACAATAAAATAAACTGTTGACGAACAACACGTAGCGGTACACCACACAGTTAATAAACGAATACCAAAGTTCAAGTCTCGCATAAAACAGCAGCTACCCTGTCAGGTGAGGTCCATATAAGGAACCATCTTGTGGAATTCGCCTCGTCCGCTGTTGACTTTTTTCCCGCCAGCGAGCCTAAACTACGGAAAAATCGGCACGCCACGTGAATCGCTAATCTCTATCGATTGCAGTAATTGCTTCAGTGACAATTATTGCTAAACGTATCCTCATAGCTCACACACCGTCGAGAGAAACTAAGAAAAAGTCGCTGCTGTTGCACGGAGTGAAATATGCCTCATGGCAGGACAAGATTGCAAAACGCAGCTGTGCAAAATCGTTCATTTTAAGTTTCTCTAACCCAATTTATAATTGTACCAGAAGTTTGATTTTTTTCTAAACTAATAGATGTGCAAAAGCACTTTTGCACAATGTTCCTAAGAAGCAGCTTTTTTGTTGGCAATAGAAAAAGTTGGGAAACTTTCTTAAATAATACAAATTTTACATTTTTCTACAATTTACGCATTTCTTGGATAGTTAGACGACAGAACCCAAAAACTTGATCCTCTCATGGTTTAGATTGCAGAAGTCTTGAAAATAAATCTTTTTAGCCTTCCTTGCGACAGCTTTAAAAATAAAAACGACTAAATGAGAGACGAAGGTATTAATACAGTGTATTAAAGGATACCTATTATGTATTATGATTTGATTTAATTTTCGTTCCAATAAGCTTTGGTATCAACTCACGTAACATATGTAATATAAACTAGGAATAACTGCAAAAGACGGGCGTCGTTTGATTTTAAAGAACTCTTGTCGCTCGAACGCCTAGATTTCTCTATTCGAGTGTGCATCAAAAATGTGTAAATTTGGATTAGGTGGAGCACCCCTTTAATAAGAATAATTTAAGTCAAGTGTCTTAGGTGTTTTACGTTTACTAAGTTATTAATAACACTAGAGAGCATAACTATAGCACCAACTTTATTTACATATAATTTATACCTACCTAATGTTAATTAACTTTTTTTATTTTAACAAACATTAAAATAAACTACTACAACAATTATTAATAATAAACTGTTTTGAAGCCAAGATAAAATGTAGTAGGAATTGTTTGGCTTAATTTAGGACCAAAAATAAAAAAAAAATTAAAAAAGTTATTACGAAAAATGCATCAAAGCACTAAGTATTAGCAGTGCCACTGTTGCCGACACCGGCGCCGGCGTCCGTATCAGTTGCCGGCTAAAATCACTTGCCGGCAAAGAATTTAAGTGTAGGAAGGTAATTTCTGCTAGTATAACTAGTATAAACATTTACAAAATGTAAATCAAATGATTTTTGCTTCTTCTGATCGGTATATCTATTAAACTTACTCTGTATACATATTGCTTAATTCATAAAACTGAATAGTTTTCAATGAAATTTTTTTCATTTTCAGGTTGCATGACGGTGTTGGGTCAAAATATTTATATAATATTTGGCATATTGAACTACTGTCACATCAATTTTTTCATATGAGCGATTTTAATTAGACCCTAATATCTTCGTTCCTGTATGAGAATTAGGTGATAGGTGGATGATTTTGCTCTTATGCAAATAATAACAATTGTTATTTTTTTATAAATCAATAATTAAAGTAAACGTTTATGTTAATTAATGTAAATTACGTGTATATGCAAAATTTCAGCTTGTTTAGTAAAAAGGAGCTTTGACTCACAAAAGACAGACAACAAAGCAATTTAAATAAAAGCTTTTAAAAATGATTTGCTAAAAGACTATTATTAAATTCTTCATATGAAAAAAAACTGTTTTCAGCTTCCCTTTTGATGTTTTAATGTTATGTAGTTGACGTAAAAGAGACGATTTTTATCGTAAATAATAAAAAATATTTTTTAAGTTTGTTTAACTGCCTTATTTCAGTATACAGGGTGTTTCAGAAATCGCGCTGTAGAGAAAAAATTCAAATAAGATAAGATACAAGGAAAAAAATGTTTAAAAAATTTCATCTCTTAAAAAATTTGTCAATGAACGCCACGAATAATGTTAAACATAGTTACATAGTTAATTTAGGATACATCTTCGAATCCTCTTCTAATAGTCTGTAGCAAACAAACTTGGAAAATTATTTTTCCAACAGAAATAAATAGTCAAAGTGCACAATTTAAACTCCCATAACTTTAATAGTTATTTATTCTACGAGTTTGAGTGTAAATCGGACGCATTATTTCACCGAGTGGATTTTTAAACCACGAGTGTAACGAATGGTTTATCATCCACGAGGTGGAATAAAGCGTCCGATTTACACTCAAACGAGTTGAATACAACATTTTATTCTTCGAATTAGACTCAACAAGGCTTAAACTTGCTTTAAATCTGTTAAAAATAATCTGACGTTTCGTATTAAGAAATGCCAAACAGTTGTCAACACTTACACGGGAGAAAAATCGTAAATCTTGACACTGTCGAAGAATAAAAAAAATTATAGATAGAATTTAACATTTTTCCATATTTATGGTATCATACCCTACATGTTTTTTTAATAATACAGTGGCGGACACGGAATTTTGGAATCAAATTTATGTCAATTCAAAAATGTCAATGTAAGCCACACTTTATTGTCATTATGATTGACGTTTCAAACTAAGATTTAAAAGTTTTAGTTGAAATTTATTTTTGACGTCGATTTTCCGAAACAATAAGGCCAGCAATACATGTTCTTATAGTATAAGTTCAATAAATTATTTTGATTTGTTGTCATTTTTTCTCTAGCTATCAGGATAAAAATTACAAACACCAAAAGTGAGGTTAGTTGCCTAAGGCCCGTTTACATTTTTATAACAGTCGAATGACAAATCGTCCAAAAATCCGTGTACGCCAGTCTAGTATAAAACAAGTCTTATTAATTTTGTGTGTGTCACTTGATTTGGCGAACCCTGTACTTATCGAAGTACATAAGGGACTGGCAACAAAGGGCCAATGACACCTGCTTGACCGCAAAGACCAGTAGCAGCATCTCGATTGCTGAGTGTAATAAATGTTTAAATTAATCTAGATCCCGAGGCGGTGCCATGACCTAGTCCAGCCACCACTTCCTGGTCATTATCCGCGATAATGAGTGTCGAGAACAAACACCTCATGATTGATCCTCCAGGTCAACCTTTTAACGGACCCATGGTTTATGGTATACCAAATATGGTCGTATGATGATGATGAGGAAGTCGTTTTCAACACAACGGTTTTTCCGCGAAGCTACCCTTCGATTCATTTTGGTATTCTTGTTTGATTTTCGTTTATTCATCGTGACTTGCTTTTCCTCCGGCAAAATTCATCTGAGAGGAATGACTCAGTTTAGGCCATTGTCTTTACCAATTACTTTTTCTTTGCGTACCACCATCATGTTATTTATTTGTACAAGAGATCACGTCGCTTGGACTTTTACGTCTCGTAAATCAATATTGCAACTGATTTATTGCCTACCTGGATCTTGTTAAACTTTTCTTGGACGCAATCGTATGTTTTATAGATTTTTGCTTTTGTATCAGAATGGAGTGGTGGACAGTTTATGGATGTCTGGTACTACGTGAGAACAAAATCCTCGCAGATAGCCTTGAGACGAGCCTTAACGTTCATTATTTCACCTGCATTATTTCATACCGGCACGACTTTTTAGTGAATCTTCTTGATTTGCATTATTTTTTGCATCGGGAGTATTTCTAGACTGCAGAACCATCTGCATTCTTGCATCAGAAAGGCGCGTTTAAACGGTAATATGGCATATCTGGAGGTTCTCTTGAAGCTGTTCTACCGTTTAATGAACTGTTTATAGGAACACATTCGGACAATAATTGCATTTCAGCCATTAATTCTTAAAGCAAATATTTATTTAAAGTACAGAGATAATTGAAATTAAATTGCACTTATTTATCACCCAACGGCATATAATAAAACTGTCAAATTATGAAAAGCGTGAAAATATCACTGTGAAAGGACAATGTGTACTTAACCTCCGACGATGTATGCCTCGATTTTGATTAATGGTTCACCCAAGTATTCATTATATTGCTGCCGTAAATACTGAAAAATAAAAAAAAATTGAGTGAGTAATTTCATTCAAATTATTGTTTAATGTGGTGTGACTTTTTCGCGTTGCCTTATATGACAACTGTCAAGGTTTTCATGCAGGATGTAATTTGTGTTTACAATAATTGTTATTACACAGATTATTCACAGTTTAACTCATTTAATAATGCAAAAATAGATTATTATTAAAACTGTTGATCATTACACATCGCAAAATCTACAACTAGATTTGTTGCACGAACTCTGTAGAAAAAAATAAAAGATGCCACCGTTGTGGCTCAGGTGAATGACTTGCCTGCAATGGCTGTTTTCAGGGGATAAGATACTAGTAAATTGATTTTTCCGAAAAAGAAGTCGCCCACAATTGCTCGAAAATATAATTCACCGATTTTATTAGACTTGCACTTAATTAAAGGAAGCTAATTGACGATGAAAAAAGATAAAGCCATCTGCTATACTGTAATTGCATCATTAAAACCACATTTGCCGTTTCTGTTCTCGATTTTATGCAACAATTTAATAATTTAAGTTAGAAAAAGACTGTTAACAAACGAGCAAGGATTTTAATAGCTTGTAGCTTTTTAAAAAAATACAGCGGATGCCCAAAGCGAGTTCTTATATATACATGTTTACGAGTAATTTATATGGATAGGGGTGCCTCCTTGGGTTTTATTTTTGATCTTAACTAACCACTAGAGGCGATCGGGAAAAAATCCACCAATAAAATATATCTGGAGGTATAATTATTATCAAAGGAACATCCTTGCTTGAATATTTTCTTTATTAGTAGATCGTTTTTTGTGGCGTCGACCTCTCAAGCCACAAAGATCAGTTAGTTGTATGTAATTTATCGATTTTTTTCTTATGCATTATGTAGGCTGCAAAGTTAATTAGTTGTGGTAGGTAATTGAGGAACAGTTAGATACATGTAAAGTTCAAAACAATACTATGACCTGAACTGTCATTATTTTAGCTGTTCTTCCTGTTGGTGTAAAGGTCGCCATGACTAACACAAATCTGTGCTTGCGGTTCAAAATCTCCAATTTTCTTTGTGAGGCGTGTCTGTTGGAACACGAGGTCACTAGCGTTACTGCCATCATCTAGCATTGAAATTTCCGCAACCGCTCCATTTTCATCGTTCTTTCCATAAATCAAGCAATCGGCGCGAAAAATTGCGATTCATTGAAAACATGCACGCCTTGGGCTAAATTTAACATATCCACCTGCTTTCGTTAGAAGAGTATACTGTTGGATAAAGGAACGCAACGTGCTGGTAAAAAGTTGTCTTGACCATATTTAGTTCATATGTGGGATTTTATACCCAGCTGTCTGTACACCAAAAATTCAGTTTGTTCTGCGTTTTGCAGAGAAACATTAAATCATTTTTAGTCATAATTGAATTTTAATCCTCGTGGCGAGCGTGTGTAAAAGTGTTGCCCAACAGGTGATTTGCTGTGATAACATCTAGTCTGTGCCACTATCTGTAAACAAAACTATACCGCATCTCGTAAAGTGACGTAAATAAACATTTAGAGAGACGTTGACGAATCGTGCCACCATATCTGCCGGATTTGGTACGTTGGATGTGCGCTGGCGGTGCAATTTTCTCACATTTGGTGTGCCATTATAACACGCTCATCAATCTTATTTTTTTCTTTAGAGAAAATAGCTTTTGTCTAATTCCATTGTTCACGTCTTGTCTAATATGAACCTTGTTTTGCTCTTGAAGTGAAATATTTTAGTACCAAAGACAATAGAGTCAGTTAAATATTGTTGTTCATCATATCTCTGAGATTTTCGTTCTTGAAATTCTTCTGATCGTAGTAGAGAACTTTTAGTTTCATTACAGTAATGTACTTACTTTAAAAAATGTAATTTCAGATTCAAGGTTGGCTGACCTGTGATAATTTGCATATAAATGCAAATTTAGGTATAAACCTAAATCTACCTATTTTTGAAAAACGGCTGCATTATCCATAAATAGTTTCGGTTTATTTCACCTAATGAAGCACAAACTTGGACAATTTATTATTCCTTTCTATAAACTTTTAAATCTCGTGCTTAGACAATGGAACATAGGCGTCAACTGTAAAATATCTGCTATATAGGAGAGAACATAAATCTTTTTACGATATAGTTTCGACTCGATGTCTCATCAACCAGAACTTTAAAAGTCACACTTTCTTCGACTGACACATAAATCATAAAATAAATACAAGTACTATTTTTTTCTGTTCGATTGGCTTGTAAATCTAAACAAATATCAGCAACCAAAAAATTACACACAAAGGTAGTGGCAACTTTAGACTACTTTTCTACATTTATGCCCGGTTTCCAGTACGATTAAACTTCAGTTAAATTTTATCGTTTCTACGCTAGTAAGGTTGCGCTGTTCTGATTATTAATGTTATATTATACGTTACCAAAAACTAAACGTTAACTAAAGAAATTTAACAAAATTCGTTTTCATTTTTTGTCCCAGAACTCGCACCCTGCCAAGTATGATAAGAAACCAAGAACATATGTAGAAAAAATGTTAAAAAAAATCTATCTATGAGAATTTCGAAATTAGGGAGTTTAAATTTTACACTTTGATCCTATTTATTTCTGTTGAAGAAATGTTTTTTGTTCTAAGAGGAAACAAAGAAGCTTTATTCTGAATTGTAACTATAAAGGATGTGTCAGAACTAGCGCCCCAGAGAAAAATTTCAAGTAAGTTAAGATACCAGGAACATGGAAAAAATGTTTAAAAAATCCTATTTGTAAAAAATTTTTGACATTTGTTTCTTGACATTTGACACTTTTTATGTCTATTTAATGATACTGATAATCTTGTCTATGTCTTTTTATAATTATTTAGTAATAAAAGCCACAAATAACATTAAACAAAGTTAGAATTTAGGACAACTTACTTGTTTCCTCTTATAATAGCCTGTAGCAAAAAAACTTGAAAAATTATTTTTCCAACTGAAATAAATAGAGTCAAAGTGCAAAATTTAAACTCTCATAACTTCGAAATTTCTATAGACAGAATTTTTGTAACATTTTTTCTACGTTTCTGGTATCTTACCTTACCTGGCTTTTTTCTGGGGCGCGAGTTCTGGTGCACTCTGTATTTAACGATATTTGTGGTGTTTTTTGGCAAAGTTTTGTACTACAATAATTATGAAAAAACATACAGGTGTGCCAGAATTTGCGCTCCAGAGAAAAAATTCAAGTAAGATAAGATACCAAGAACATAAAAAAATGTTTAAAAAATTCTATCTGTCAAAAATTTTTGACATTTATTTTTTGACATTTGACATTTTTTTATGTCTATTTAATGATACTGATGATTTTGTATATGTTTTTTACAATTAGTTGGTAAAAGTAAAAAAAAATTTGAAGTAGAAGTAGAAGTGAGTCTTTTAGTGCCGGGATACAGTTTTTTAATTTTTTCGCCAAGGCAATAACATACGAAATCAGGAATATCGTCAAACTCTAGTTTGATATTTTATCTCAAAGACGCATTTGATAGTTTTTCCAAAAATCGCTCTAAATCTGTATTGAAGTCTCCAAAGATACCCTTGCATCAACACGAACGCAAACAGGCCCCTCTTAACTTAAAGTTAAGCCCCTAACGCCGCATTCAATGATAATGAATACAACCGGCAACGTTACATCTATAATAAAAATAGTAGATTATGGGTCGGTTTATAGAGGGCGAATTAAAAATTAATTTGTTGTTAAAAGTTAGGTAATGTGCAATTAGTCCGTGAATCTAAGCATCTGGTTGGTTCTATTTGGTCACGTGATCAGATAATTTGACCTTTTATTGCAATTAACTTAATGACGTTTCTATAAACCGACCCTATATAATTATGAGTAGAAGTGAGTCTTTTTGTGCTAAGTCCAGAAATTGAATGTCGAGTGAAGTCGAGGCAACTGGATGAAGCACAAAAAGGTTTTCTACTCTGAATGATACATGGATGCGCCAGAACTCGCGCCCCAGAAATAAATTTTCAAGTAAGGTAACATACCAGGAACATGAAAAAAAAATGTTTAAAAAATTCTATCTGTCAAATTTTGACATTTACCTTTTTTAATCTGTTTAATGGTACTGATGATCTTGTATATGTTTTTATACAACGATTTAGTAAAGAGACAAAAAAATTGCCAATAGAAGACACAAATAACAACGGAAGTTACAATTTAGAATATAGCTTCCTTGTTTCCTCTTTTAATAGCCTATAATAAAAAAACTTGGAAAATTATTTTTCCAACAGAAATAAATAGAGTCAAAGTGCAAAATTTAAACCCTCATAACTTCGAAATTTTTATAGATAAAATTGTTTTAACATTTTTTCCGTGTTCCTGGTATCTTACCTTATATGGTATTTTTCTCTGTGGCGCGAGTTCTGGCGCACCCTGTATACAAGATCATCGGTAACAATAAATAGACATTAAAAAGGTCAAATGTTAAAAAATAAGTGACCAATTTTTTTGACAGAATCGTTTAAATGTTTTACCTAATTTTTTGGTATCTTATCTCACTTGGCATTTTTCTCTGGGGCGCAAGTCTTGAGACATCTGTGTATTTTGTGATTTTTTTGCAATCGTACTTGAACACTTTACTTTAATAATTTTCAACCCGGAAAGTGCCATTTTACCGGACTAGTCTGCTGAATGTGTTTTTACTGGACTAAAATCCAAGAAATCTTTTTCACCTATCACTTTCGTCGCTCATTTTCAATACGAAATTCTCAACAAATGAATTCTTTAATTAAAGATGGAAAATTTACGATTACAAAAGAAATATTGTACGCACCACGTCCGGAAAGTGCTTTTACTGGCTTCGTAAGCTACCAGGGGACTCGTCTACGACTCGTCCTGGTGTTTGCTTACTTATCCAATAAAAGCTAACTTTCCGGACTAGATACGTAAATATCTATTTCAGTCTTCGAATATAGCGATTACGACGGAACTAGTAAAATTATTGCAGAAAGTTTAATGTAGATTAAAAAAGCTACAAGATAGCATAGGTTCCAGGACGACAGTCAAAAAACACTTTTCAAATATAAGTTTCCAGAATCATAACCTGATGATGAGAGTTTTTAAATTTAGGCAGATAAGATTTTAATCCGTCACCCTGTGCTTTGAATTCCTAATCTAAACTAAACCAATTGTTAAAAGATCAAAAGATATGACAAATTTTGTGTAACACAAGAATGAGGTCTTAATCATTTTGGTGAAACTATATGTAAAACATGGACCTAGTATAATACTACTTCCATGATGTAAAAGTAGTGTAAAATTAATTTTTGTATATAAAAGAATTTTGATATCAGCAACTGTTCAAATTTGCGATCTAGTAGAACCTTAAAAATAGCCTTTGTTGTAAAAGTGATTTATTTATTGTTTGTTTCAGGTCAATGTCAATAGCATTTGATAACACGCCTTGTCCAAGCTAAACGATGGAAGTGGTGGCAGCAACCCCTGGTACTGGTGGAGTGCCTCCTTTTCACGACCATGACGTGCGCGAGTGGTCCAGACTAGACAGTTTGACTGGAGTCCTGGAAAGGGCTCGTTTGGAGACCGACCATTGGACCGCCAATACCAATAATTCCTGTCACAAATACGGAAAGGTCAGTTGCGACGAGGACAAAGGTTCTTGTGGGTGTCGCTAGTTCATGAACTGGCGCCGTTACACACCCTGAATAAAAAATTCCTAATTGCCACTGTGCTCACTGAATGTTTAATTAACGTTGTCTTTGTACAACAACAAAGCGCCCATGTCAATGAATTGGCAGCCACGACTTTTACATCGATTCATTTGGTATTTTTATTAGTCGCAATATCATTACTCCTGTTTGAAAAGTTCGTGATTGTATGTGAATGTAAACCATAAATTAACGTTGCAAAAGCGTGGCGCTTTAGCAATTGGGTGCTGTATGCGAGAAAGACACTTTGAAATTTTTCATTGAAAGCAATTTTGTATATAAACCTAGCGATCTTCCGGCACGCCCACCAAAGGTCGAGGGCAATCACTGTTAACAACCATTTTATTGAATATTATTAAAAACGACAGATTTTATTTTAATTCTGACATTTCAGTCAGATGTTTTATGCATTCTTTACAGTTGTAAAGAGTTTTCACTCCAAAAGGAAATGTTGAGAAAGCTTTTTGGAATTACTTTTTTTTTACTCTTATTAACGGTTAAATATATTATCTTATTGACAAACAAAATTGGTGCTACAAAATACCCTTCAGGTATTCCAAATCAGTTATTAGATTACAACGAAGCTAATTAACTTTAAAATGTGGCAAAAAAATTGTTATTTGGGTGTAACCCAAACTGGTCACATGTTTTATACCTATTTTAGCATCCGCACAACATTCTTGTTTCGGTTTTTATTAAGCGAATGTTCACTTAACTAAAAGCGTGCTCAATTATGCAAATTAAGCTGAGAATTTTCTAATCATAATGATAGCAGTTTAGCTAATTGATACATAATTAGGCTGAACTTGTGACATTTTAACAATCAAATCTGTAAATTGTACAGTTACACAATAATGTCGATAAACAGCTAGAAAGCTAACTGTTTTAACCTCAATTAACCTTATCTTAAGCTCAAAGATAGTGCTATAATTTAATGAGACTTATGAAAAAAATGTGACTTTAACAAAACTTCCTATCATGAATTAGCTTTTCCAACGATTTATTATGTTGTAATGATGTCGATTCCATTGTGTATAACTGTGTACCGTTGCTTTATCTAATTAGTTTCGAAAAGTGGTGAGTTATGTAATGTGAAACAGGGGAAGTCGCATATTTTTATAACTTTCTGCACCACCCACTAGAAAATTACTGTACCAACAAAATTACTATCAATTACCCTTTGAGCTAATGATAGGTACCGTTTACTGACATTTGCCGTTTCTTAATTGAATTTTTTCGATTATTGCGATCTTAAATAATAGACTCTTTTCAGCTCAATGAACCATATTTTTTACATTTCGCACTTTAATAAGGTAACGAAGTTGCTGATACAGCAAAAATTAACCTTCACCTTGCATATCTTCAAAATTCAATCATCAGAAACGTGAAGATTTTTTGAGTCACGACTTCGTCAATTTGATTCTAAACTAACTAGACATGTTAATGTATGTACAATCTCTACTTCCTTTAATAGTTGTAAAATAACTGATGATTATTATTACTTATCAGATAAAGCAACGGCCTGTCAAGACATTTAAATGCCGTTTTTTTTAATACACGGTGACTCTTTTTCATATATTTGCAAATGTTCCAGGTTCCTCATTTCTTGTATCTACTACTAAAACATAAACAATTTAGTCAAATTATAATGCACACATGACAAAACTCTGTTCAAAAAATGTTGCCAATATTTTGGGAATCTAATCTCTTTAGAATAAATAAATAATTAGAATTTCACAATTTTAGGTTTATTGGTTTATTAGGTACACTGGCGGACATGGAATTTTGGACGATTTGTCATTTGACTGAAATAAAAATGTAAAACGGGCCTTAGGCAACTAACCCCACTTTCGGTCTTTGTAATTTTATCTAGGTAGCTAGAGAAAAAATGACTACAAATCAAAATAATTTATTGAACTTATACTATAAGAACATGTATTGCTGCCATTATTGTTTCGGAAAATCGACCCCAAAAATAAATTTCAACTAAAACTTTCAGATTTTGGTTTCAAACGTCAATCATAATGACAATAAAGCGTGATATACATTGACATTTTTTGAACTGACATAAATTTGATGTCCAAAATTCCGTGGCCGCCAGTGTATAACTACTCCTCATACTACCTAGATGCTATCATAGACAGAGGTAACGCCATCATATGTTTTTGACAATGACCACGGCTTTTTGACCTTCAAAAATAATTTCAGTTTTAAATGTTACAAGTAGTACAGTGACGGACAGTGATTTTCGGTCACCTTTTTTACGTGAATTCAAAAAAATTCACTGTAGTCTGTGCTTTATTGTCATGAAAAGTACGTATTGTGAAATTTAATCAAATTCGAACATGTCAGCTGTAAGTACGTTTATTAAAATAGAAATTACTGGATTGGTACTAAACCTCAAGCAACGTAAGACAAAGCAATGGTAAAAAGTAGCAAGGAGCATCGAGCTTTCTGTCAACATGACAAAATAAGCTAAAGGTTGGAAAAACCTAAAGACTAATTTACACTTTTAGACTGTCATGAAAATTGGGCGGGACGAAATTCACTGTCCGTCATTGTACTTAGGTGTATAACGATTATAATAATTGGTCGAAACGAACAATATTACTGTTTTTCAATATTTTTTTTTGTGGAAAATAAAAAGCATCTCATCATTTTCATAATAATTGACAACATCCATAATGTCTACATGGCAATCGTTACAGGTCGAGGTTAAGAATTGCCAGTTTATAGTAAGTAAAATCGTTTATTGTCAACTGAAATAATTCTTCTTGATCCCCTGAGGCCTCCTTATGATTCTCAGAAAAATAATATTTGAAACCTACACAAATCATTATAAATTATAATTATAAAACAATTAGTCGAAGCTAAAGTATGTCCATCAGCATATACATGAGGTAAAGAACCGTAATATCCTAATCATTTTTAAATTGAGTATTTATTTAAAACGACATACAAATAACTGAATAAATGTGACAAACATTATACTATTTCGATATTTAAATATGTAGTGTAATCCATAATAGTGGCAATTGAAGATTTTTGGTCATTGTTGGTTTTATTTGTTTAAATTTATAAATAAAAAAATTAATACAAAAACAATTTAGGTGTATGGAAATTGTCATAACGTAAAACTTCATTTTAAAGGATGATAGATACATTAAAGTAAATTTTTCAATTTACTCCTGTTTTTTCCCTCGGAAAAGTTTTGTATGGTAGAATTCTTTTAATTTTACCCGATTGTTTGTATAAGTACTTTCTTCTTTTATTTAATTTGTAACTTAACATTTTACTTCTGCCAAAGGATATACCGTGTTTACAACTTAATTTGGTATTTTTTCACTAATTTTTATGAAGGTCTAACCGCAAATCATAATTTCTAGACCATAATAAAGCGAGGTAAACAGATTTTCTCAATGCAGACTCATGTTTTTTAAATGAAACACCGTATGTTTCTTTGCATTTTTAGATGTAGCCTTTTAAAACAATGGTTTTACGCTAAACTTTTATTAGTCGATTTCGTTTAGTTTTAGAAATAAGAATTTTTTTTGCGAAAACATGAATTTAAAAAAAAATATTACACAAAAACTAAGACAGCTAAAAGAAATTTTTTCTTACTTCTGCAAAGAAGAAAGTACAGAATTTAAAGCTGTAGCAATTTTTTAGTGTTGTGCATTTGTAAAGATTAATAAATTAAGAAGTTTGTTAAAAGTTAAATAACTTAAAAAAATTAAATGGAACACCCTATTTTTTATTTTTGCATCTAATAGAATGATAAATTGTCTTTATAAAAAAATAAACTTTTAATGCCTAGAATTGTTAAATGAAAAGATAGTTAACATTCAATATTAAGAGTAGCAACAATGCCTATCAGCATTGTTGATACTATGGAAAGCCTAGTAATTCCACCACGGATCACTTATCTTTTGATTTATCCAGAGATTGTAAAAGTCGTTATAAATAATGAAATTCAAATTATTTTGTTGTAAAAATAAAGAATAATGGATTAAGTTTAACACAAATGTGATTATTAAGTGATATTTCTTCCATCTATTATGCAACTCTGCACTTTTTGGCTACTGAAACAATAGTAAGTCAATTTAATAATCTTTTAAATGCAAAAACAATAAATAGGGTGTTCCATTAAAATTTTTTAAGTTATTGAACTTTTAACAAACGCCTTAATTTTTTTATCTTTGCAAATGCAACACACTAAAAAATGTTGCAACCTTATGGCTTATACCTTCTTCTTTGCAGAGTAAAAAAAATATTTCTAGATGTCTTAGTTTTTGTGTAATAAATTTTTTAAAAGTGCATGTTTTCGTCAAAAATACCGTCTTATTTTTAAAACTAAGCAAAATCGACCAACAAAAGTTTAGCTTTTTATCAATTTGTATATTTTCTCCATTCTTTTCTTTTTACAGTGACATTTATTTTTTATGTTGTTAAAAACCTTTATAATACGTAGCATTACGAGTATTTAATTTGAAATTGCTAAAAATCAGAATTCAAAGATAAATTGCATTTCATCTATGAATCCATATGGAAGATTATTTCGCGTACGAGTGTTTAAAAAAAATGATAGGCTTTTGTTTTTAGTAGAACTAATAATACTTTTTTTAAACTAAAATGATCTGCAACCTTCTGCTTGCTTTAAAAAAAAACAGGGTGTTTCACAACTTATCCGACATTTTTTGTCTTAGTAACAATTTTAAATGAGAAGTCAAGTTTTTAAAAAATGACCAGAAAACAAATTATGAAAAATTGCTAAACTCTGCTAAGAGTATCAATTCTTAATTCTTATTTATTGTCTGTTGGATTTTGGTTCCATTCCAAATTTTCGAATAAAGAGTAAGTTGTGAAACTTCTGTATTCTTTGTTCTGATCAATGATCTCATTCTAACAATCTTAAAAACTCATAAAGTAGAGGCCCGGTTATCCGAAATAATATGGACCCAAGCCACTTCGGATCACAGAAAGTTCGGATAATCCGGAGGTTTTTTGTTTCTTTATAAATCCATTTTAAAAGTACATACTTTAAAAGTACTTGCTTTAACAATTCTCCTTTATCAGGACGTTTAATGGCTTCAAACTTCTCAGCAATTTTAGTGACTCTTCTTTGGCCTTAACCACCTTATTTATTTTGTAAAGGATAAAAAACTACATACACTAATAGAATCAAGTGAAAACTGTCGACAGTTTATGTTTATGCTACGTAATGAAAACAAGTTTAATTACTTCTAGGAAAGAAAGAAATACAATTTCGGATAATGCGGCGGAGGTTGATATCTGTTTCGGATAATACGGTGAAACTGAATTTCAACGTTGTTTCTGATAATCCTGCGTTTGGGATAACCCGATTCCGGATAATCGGGCGTTTACTGTATTCAAATATTATTTTTTGTAAAATTGTTTATGATTCCTTTCCAAAAACTATCTAGTACTGTAAGAAAAATGTTTTGAGTGGCTATTTAAAATACAGGTCTGGGCCAATTGGCAACGCAGTTTTTTTAAGATGAAATATGGATCATCCCTTAGTATTTATCAAAATGATTAATGATGACCCGAGTAGCAGTGAGCAACTCATTAGTGAAGAGATCGCGTTAAAGGCTATACATTATAGATGATCCCAGCAACTCTTCATGATCCTTCGATATTCTCACGGGTCGCGATTTAGACTTTTTGTACTCGTAGCTCTGATCTCCAAAGTTTCTTTTTTCTATTATACCACTGAACGCATTTAAATAAATGAGCGTTAGTTCGGTGAAAGTAATTTAACACGTCCTGTCTTTATTCAAAAAGACAGAGAGCTAAGGTAAACTTTTAGTTCCTTGCAAAATATCAGCTGTCATTTAACACAAAGGTTTATTTGAACGCATAATAATGTCCCACATTGTAGTTCAGTAGTTTTGCTTTCCTTATTGCTGAACTTTGGCATCGAAGACTGTTGGTAATAATTAGAACTCGGGTGACCTGTGATCTAAGGTGAACGTAACATTTGTACATACATCAATTAAGCATAACTCGTTTAATGGGAAAAATACAGTACGCAAACGAGTGTGCGTTGCAGTAAAAGTGGTAGTATCAGTGTGTTGGAAAGCGTGGTCCTCGCGTGGGTAAGCCCTTTTTACAATTGGCGTTAAATTTCAGTACATAACTGTGCTTCAATGAAAAAAAAAAGAGTTAACTGTAAATTTTAATGAAATGATTGCAATCAAATATTAATTAGTGATGTTTCAAGGCTGCGATAGATAGAAAATTTGTAGAAAGATCGTGTTTCTACACAATTGGTCCGATTTTTACCTTATGTGGATCACGGTCACCAGCAACATTGCAACAATCACCACAATTCCTGACGGGTGATAACTAGAGCACGGTAATAAATAAATAAATCGTGCTCAGTCATACTGTTCGTAATTTTTTAGTGAGTTTCGTGTGTGATTAGATTTACCTTCGCGTTCATAATCTCTCCTATTACAAGTAATTATGGCATTAGAGCTGTTACAAATTTGTGTAAACTTTTGAAAACAATGTAGGATTTTGTTCACCATCAAATCAAACAAAATCTGTACAACAATGGTACTTTTACGGCATGTTACAGAAGATAATGGAGTAACAGTGATTTTTTCACCGAATTCCTGCAATTGACAGTGGCTTGAAAAGTGACAACGACTGTACACGGTTCGCTGATTTAAATTGAGACGTGAAAAATTGCTCTGCAAGGGACTTTACAGTATTAGCCAATTAGTGGTAAGCCTTACTCTAACGTCATGCCTAAAAGAATATCTATTTGCGGCATCTATTTTGATTCAATTCGACCGGATATCCTTAGTTGCTGCAACACATTATTCGTTATTTTGTTAATTAATGGCACCAGATTTAATTAATTCAGACAATTTGGAAAGTTTTTCTTCATTAAAAAACGAGCAACGCATAAAAATCTAAGAAGGAAAACAATAAATTGGGTGAGTCATAAGCTGGCTGTAAACTTGTAAAATGATATCTTAATAATTATTAATCCAGAAATGGTATAAAAGCTTCAACCTCAGCGACAGAAACTTTAAATATTATGAGATATAGACAATTAATATTGCAGTAACATGCAAGTATGGTAATCTGATCGATCATTTAAATTCTGTAATGCAAATCTTAACCTTCTCTTTCAAAATCGTATATACATACATATCCCATACTCTTGAAATATTTTATTCTTGGTATAGAGAATTTAGACACGAAAGGGACTATTTTCTAGCATTTAGGGTCGGCTTATACAGACTGTATTATAAAAAATGCCCCAAGCCATTATTTTTAAAGATATGACAAAACTCCTTAGAACAAAGTTGAACAGTTTTTTGTCATCTATTGTTTCGCATAGATGCTCAATCAATGCTGCTTCCTGTTTCACCGGAAGTGACATTAAACACTCTGTATATTTTATTATTTTTGGATTCCTCATTAAATTGTCTTTCAACAAGCTCACTTATTATTATTTATCAGTTATCAGTATATTATTTAAAAGGAAATTTCTTGTAGTCTTGTCTTACAAAAGTAAACTGATGCTGTTTGAAGAATGAATTAAAAGTGTTTTTTGCGTATTAATTGAAACTTAATTTTAGTATTTTGCTAAATGGTATAAATCATTAAAAAAATGTAATTGTTTACTATTTAAAAAAAAATTATATTGTTTGCTAAACTCAAAAACAAAAAGAAGCTTTAGAGGTGGCCACCCACGAAATGTCTTTTGTTTATAAACACTTTGAACAGAAATGACCTATTTCCAAATTTTTACCACACCCTGTACCTATATTCAAACGAAACCCTTTTTAACTCTGTAATTTTTTCCTGGTATAATAATTAATTAATAATTAAAATTATATTATACCTAATTAAAATATTTTAGATAACAGACAATAATCTCAAATCTGTTATTTGTTGGCCTTAATTCACTCGTTAATTATATTTCGAATACCTAAAATGAAGCTTTAACTAATGCACTACATAGCTACAAAAAATGCACAAAGATTTAGACGACTAATTAGTCTTTTGCAAGGATCTCAAAATACATATTAAGTAATTCCAATTTTTTTACCCAGACTTTTATAATATTTAACAATCCTTATAAGGGGAAATAGCACAAATTAAGAAAATTGTCAAGCCCATAATAATCCTGGTTGAAAATTTAAATACAGTTAAAAAATTAAAGTACATTACAATTAGATGTCAGTACCCTCATTACATCTGTTGCTTTGCCGATTTTTTTGTCGTCGAGTGACGGGTTCTAAAACGTTGGCAGCGTTAAAGAATAAATAGTAACAGCTAGAACGTAGACAGCTAGAAATTGTAACAAAATTATTAGGCCGGCAATTATTTTCAAATTTATAGAAAAGAGAAGTGTTGGAAAGTTCCAGTGAAACAAATCATTGATGTTGGAGCAACCGTGCGTTGACAATTTGTCGAGTGCTTTAAAAATCATTAGTTTCTCTTCTTTTTGTGTTTGTCGAGTAATACAGTAGTTAGAGGCTTTTTTATGGTGAAAGTAGGCGTTATCGTAATCAATTATATGTTTCATGATGCATTCTAATTGACATTTTTTCCAAATTAATGATCATAAGATATTGTTTAGTCAAAGGAAGATACTCGTAATACTTGCGCTTTTGTTATTCAGAGTCAATAATAGCGTTAATTGGATATAAAATACGTCAATTAGCATGTATGTAACGCTAGCACCTACATGTGTATTAAATGATTGTCATTAACTACACCTTTTGTATATTTTTCAATGAAAATTCCTGGTATCTTAGAGCTAGTATGGTCAGGAATTGTGTACATACATAAATAAATATTACAGAATAAATATGAATTCGAAACACTCGAGCGGTACGTACAAAAGCAATGTATAACTTACGCCAACACCTTACTATAAATCCTATTCTATTTACATTTAACTTTGACGATAAGCATCTGTAAATAGGTACAGCATGGTAACCGATTTTTTGCACACGAGATGATAGCTGTGAAAAAATTGAGTTTTATTATTTATTATACAGTTATATGCGTTTCGAATGTTGGTACAGTTACACAGCCACTTGTATGGCAAATATTAGTCCCGGCCTGTTATGGCCATTCTTTGTCAAAAAAAAAAACGAGACTCGATGTGGAACATCCATGACTCTAGATTTCGAACAGGTTGATACAACTTTTACAATGTTGCCAACAATGGAGAAACAAATTTATTTGCATATTCCCTGACACAAAATTGCCGCAAGTGATTGCTAGCAATAAATCAGCAGAAGAAGTGTTCAAATAGATGACAGCGTCCATCAATTATTATTTTAATGCTAGTACAAATAAGAGGCATTTCTGTGATTTTTTTGACTTTTTAAACTAATATAACACCAGGCGGTACCTAATTACCTGTATAATTGGTGATTACTATAAAAAAATATGCAAAATTATATTTTTGTAATGTCACATTACAAGTTTTAAAAAACTCAAATATACAGTGTTATTCACGAAAGGGGTACTTCTGAATTTTTTTTGCCGCAACGAACAATACTCGTACCATTATCACTAACTGCTAAATTAAGGGTCGGTTTGTGGGTAGCTTTTGCTCCCAATTATTAGATTTATGTATAACTAAAGCCAAAGTCCATTAATTGTATGCACAAACTTTACTCTAAATTATTCTGTATACTCTTAAAATTATATTGTTATAATTATTTGTAAATAAAATCAGAAATGCAAATACAGGGTGATTGTAAGGGTGTGCAAATATTTTAACAGGTAATAGTAGAGTTCAAAAGAAGTCAAAGTAACTCAACTTGCTTTATCCGAATGTTTATAGTTTTTGAGATACAGAGGGATGTGTTCATCGAATA
This sequence comes from Tribolium madens, assembly GCF_015345945.1. Lineage (NCBI taxonomy): Eukaryota > Metazoa > Arthropoda > Insecta > Coleoptera > Tenebrionidae > Tribolium > Tribolium madens. Next base: position 12,889,687 of record NW_025400983.1, on the reverse strand, counting down.
AATTTAAATTTGGGGCGCAGCCTTTAATTTAACCAACCGAAATTGTAAACAGATGTGATCTCTGAGATTAGCTCTTCAAAATATATTACATTGTTTTAAAGAAAATAAGTTAAAATTAGCAAAAATAGGCACAGAAAAAAGTGTCCTCATATAAAACGGTAAAAATTTTAGATCCATTTTTTTGTTGAAAATACCACCTAATTTCATTACCTCAAATCTTACCAACTATTAGCAATGTAAACTTTGGGATAAAGTCTTCAAAAGGTATAAACTTCGTTTTTTCCTACCCCCAATATCGCAGAAACTGTAAACATTTGGATACGGTACGTTTAGTTTCATTGACTTCTTTTGAGCTCTACTATCACCTGTTAAAAGAAACTGACCTTGTTTTTATCGATAACAAATTTTATTTTCATTTTCTTGATATAAAACTCAAGTTTTTTTGTTTATTTTCATAACTCATACTTTGAACTTGAAATATAAAAAATTTCTAATGAATATAACTGATACGAGCATAAGATACAGTTTGGGTGGCATCATAATATACGTGACCACACCGGCACCATCGCTTAAGAATCTCATAAAGAGCTAACGGAAATAAAGTGTAGTGTTAGATGGAGCAACAGATATATCCAAATAAGAATGAATAGAAAATATGAGATTGCTTCAATATCATCTTCCCATGAATAAGTGTGACTAAATCAACTGTTAGGTTAAAAATATTGGTTCTAATTAATCACTAATGCAACAGTGACGAAAGGTTGTAAAATGAGTAAATTTTATGGCTTGTTGTTAACGATGGGAACGGAACAATCAGAAAACTGAGTCCAATGACAAGTGTAGGTTAGTTCTACAAAATTAAGAGTCAAAGCGATCAATTTCGTTTCAAAGCTATTGTTTTAACAAATTTATTCTGGTAGTATTGTCGTTTACTAGATACAATAGAAGTAATCATCTATTATGCAATGAGGTGTGTAAGCGATGGGAACAAAATTTCTTTTTTTCTTTCTTTTGCCTTGAACTCTCACCTTAGTGCACCAAGATGCTTTGTTGCAGCAGTGACAGCAAAAGTGTTTCTTTCTTTACATCCCGATGGGTATTCAATCCTGATTCTGTATGTGATTACGGTACCCACTACCTCAGCGGTAAGGCCTGGTTCACGTTCAGTGTGGCAGAACCACAATGTATATCAACCATTGTCGGACAAAATTGCCAGTTTCCTCTATTTATGGAAATATGAATATGCAGTAGTGACTAGAGACAGGTTCAAAGACTGGAAACATTTTTACGGCAGGTGTATACACATACGTTCAGACGTTACGCTTTAGCAACAATGCATCAGAAATCGTTCGCAATTATGCGCATTCTCTCCAGACGATTTTTATGAGCAAAGTTCAAAGTCAATGTCGAGAAGTAACTTTGCGAATTATTCGATCACGAAGCGTTATAATGGAGTAACATACCGGTTTAGACATACATCCATCAGCTCGCGGGGTTGGTATTTAGACAACAATGGGCAGATGTGAATTTCTTATTTGGGAGGCCGAAAACCGCTCGATTAGCATAATTTCCAAGAACTGAAATCGTAATTGTAACAACATTTTAATTACAAGTAGACGAGGATAAGTGTATTGACCTTCTCTATTGTTTTGGTAGGTCGAACAAAATTTAAACTGGTACTTCTAGTTCATGTTTGGACAAGCTTAGGTAATGAAGATAAATGAAGTAAATTTTCATCAAAGTATGATTGTTTTTATGAATTATTCGTAAATAGATGGACATTATTAAATAAATAAAAATATTTGTCTAAATACAGGGTAAATATGAATACATGTTGATTCACCTCAGTTCCGGTCTGGTGGCCCAAAAATAAGTTACAATACAAACTTTTTTTAAATGAAACACCATATGTTTCTTGACATTTTTCCATTTTTGAATGTAGCTTTTAATTTCATTGTTTTTAAACTAAACTTCTATTAGTCCATTTTGCTTAGTTTTTGAATTAAATTTTTGGTCGAAAACATTCTCTTTTTTTTCAACTTTGTTCTAAGAAGTATTATCATATCTTTAAAAATTATGGAGTTATGGTTTGGGGTATTTTTTCATAAATTAACTTTTATGAATAGATAGCAACCTTTTTGTTTTAAAGCCACCTCCCTGATTACAAAAAACAATCTACGAAGAGATAAATTGTGTTCAAAAACTATGTTCTTTCAGTATCTTATTTTTTTTCTAATGAAGATATTTTTTCAATGGTTTTTATCTTAAACATTCCGTTGATAAGCCTTAGCAACTAAATACGTCTCTAGACAAATCATACAAATCATAATCATCCAAGGTAGATTCTTTTCAAAATTTATTCGAATAAAAAGTTCATTTATAAACAAAAAAGTAACAAAAGTCCAAATAAAAATAAGATAAAAATCATTAAATTAAGAAGCACTGACAATGGTATTAAATTAAGCACTGTTATCTGGTTGACGTAAGATGACGACCCTTAAAAAATAAAATACAACACATTTCATTCACCAGGTGAACAGAAAGTATGCAACCAAACGTTTTTTGCTTAAACTCTTTAGTTTTTGAAATATCTAATTGATGAATGATAAGGTACTATAATAGCTATTTATGTATCAAGTACACAAAATAGGGTTTTAATGACGAGCTGACGTAGGAGCCGAGTCTTTAATGAGAGGAGTCACCTAAAACCTTTTGCGTACGTGGAGCATACAAGATTTTTTTGTTAAAGCTCCCAAAACACGTATTCGCACCTCTTACTAATTAAAAAAATTTCGTTACCATAGTAACAATTTTATTTTTTAGTCTGCAAAAACTGTTTTTGGGGTCTGAGTACCTAAAATAACCGTTTTGCGTACTATTTTATTGAGTCCGGAAAAGACTCATTTTAGGGACTCAAATGAGTACCTAAAACAGCTGTTTTCGGGAGCGTATACAAAAAATGTATAAATGTAACGTTTCTCAAGAATAAAATTCATAAATTTGATTTCATTTTTGAGTTTTGCAAAAAAAAAATTTTTTTCAAATGGCAACCCACTATAAAACTTTTTAATACAAGGGCTATTGTCTAAGGCTTATAACTATCTACATTTTATTCAATTTTTATGAAAACACCTGTTCGTATAAGTTGCCATTTTGAAAAAAAATCGTATAACTCAAAAATATTTTCAAAACACGATCACATTTTTATAGCACTGTCATTTTTATTAATCATTATTTTCTGAAAATGATTAAAAACACGGCTTGGTTTTATTCTTCCTACATAATTTACATATAAAAATGACTTTTGTATTGCATTTTTGTCGTCACTTTGCGTAAATTAGTGACCACTACTCAGGGCCGTAACCAGGATTTTATTTCGGGGGGGGGGGTTTCTTGTTGGTCCATGAAAATGAAATTAAAGATGACGGATTAAAAAGCAAAAATCTCTAAGTACACTTTTTTATTTTAAATTGAAATAAGAGATCCTAATTAAACATAAAAAAAATACAAATTAACTCACAAAAGTAACAAAAAATAAAATAAATTTTTAATACTCTTTATTGTTACAAATTTAAACAGGAGATGGATATTCATTTTTAAAACAAAAATTTTCTATGAACATATATCGAAAAATGCTACGCAAGGGGTGCGTCTTTTAATAGGTTTTTTTTCATTATTTCCGAAATCATATTAGAAAAAAATTTCAAAATTTGCTACAGATGATAACTTTTATACACCTAAACAAGTACAAAAATAAAATGTTGAAATTTTTAATTAGGTGCTTCCTAAACTAGATGGGATTAGGGTAAAAATTTAT